>NC_142944.1:13697671-13712671 GCF_046866305.1 Octopus bimaculoides | reverse complement strand
AGGTGAATATAGTGAATAGAACAAAGGTAGAGGTATGGTAGATGGTAAAATCAGTATAGCGGCAGGAAAGGTGAAAGAAATAGAAGTTGCTCAGGAAAGAGCAGATAAGTTGTACAGAGAAAGTGGAGAGCAACAGTATAATAAACTTGTAGATACATCAGAAAATAGGGAGATGATGTGAGGAATGGGAGAATGGGGTGTGAGAAAGTGAGAGAGAAAGAGAGATGTACAGTGATAGAGATGGATGTCACAGGTATGTAAGGATGGCTATTGTGCTCAATTGCATATGAAGTACCGAAATAAGATTGAAACCAATCCAGTTGATCTTTCTTTTTTGATTGAAAGATAACTGTTTGCAAATATACTTAAATTAGCCTTATATATACACCTAGTATTGGCAAAAGTCTTAAATATATTCTAATTTTCCTTGATCACAAAACATTTTATCCAGTATAGGCACAGAAGTGGCTGTGTGGTAAGTAGCTTGCTTACCAACCACATGGTCCTGGGTTCAGTCCCATTGCATGGCACCTTCAGCAAGTGTCTTCTACTATAGCCTCGGGCTGACCAAAGCCTTGTGAGTGGATTTAGTAGATGGAAACTGGAAGAAGCCCATTGTATATGTATATATGTGTGTGTGTGTGTGTGTGTGTGTGTGTGTGTGTGTGTGTGTGTGTGTGTGTGTGTGTGTGTGTGTGTATGTTTGTGTGTCTGTTTGTCCACCCAACATCGCTTGACAACTGATGCTGGTGTGTTTACATCCCCATAACTTAGTGGTTCGGCAAAAGAGACCAATAGAATAAGTACTAGGCTTACAAAGAATAAGCTCTGGGATCGATTTACTCAACTATAAAGGCAGTGCTGCAGCATGGCCACAGTCAAATGGCTGAAACAAGTAAAAGAGTAAAAGTGTACTTTAATGATTCAACAAATCTATATTCCTGGATTGGTACTTTAGTTTTTTAACCCCAGATGGATGAAGAGTAAAATTGATCTCAGTAGAATTTGAACATGAAACATAAAAAAAAGGTAGTATAAATACTGCAAGACATTTTGACCAATACTCCAATAATCCTGGGACAAGTCATTTGTTTTATCAGTCCCAGAAGGACAAAATGTAGAATCTCAACACAGAATGTAAAGTTGCCATTACGGATACTGCAAAGCATTTTATCTGACACTCTAATAATTCTATCAAACCACAACATGAGACTGGTATGTTAATTTATTGACATTAGAAAGACCTTGACAAAATTTGAACGCAGACCATAAAGAACTGGAACAAATACCATTTTGTCTGGTACACTAATAATTCTGTAATTTGTCACCTTAAATTCAAGTTGTTAATGGAGCTGCAAGATATATTAAACATTCCAGCAGTTGTGCTTATAGTATGTGCACGAACACATATATAGACTTACAATAATACAATGTAGTAACATTTTGTGATTCTCTAATGCCAACCTTTGTCTCAGTCAGTTTAGATGTGGTACTGTTCCTATATATGAATAACACCATAGATATATTTGCAAAACATATGAAGAGGTGCTGAAAAGTTCCTGAATTTAAGGGTATCGTGAAAGGCCTGTCTGGGCCTTTCATAACACCGCTAAAACTAGGAACTTTCTTTTAAAGGGCTTAGAAAGACCAAAGGACTGTTCCAATAAGTTTGTGTATCTGAAAGGGGAATATGTTAAATAAAATCATAATTAACTGATCCTTCTGTATTTTCTTTTACCCAAAGCCAAGAACTTTTCAGCACTTCCTTGTATACATGCAGATACTTACACACACACACACACACACACACACATATCCAAACATACTTACATTCATGCATGTATCCATGACTACCTAGGTGATGTCTGATGTCTAAATTCTAATGGAAAAGCTTGGTTTGTGGGTTGAGAACCAACTTTTCTCTGTTGAAGAGGACCTTGATATATAAACCAGGTAAATATACATACTTGTGTGTGTGTGTGTGTGTGTGTGTGCACATGCATATGTTCGTGTGTGTGTGCATGTGTGTACATTTATGTATATATGCATTTGTGTATTGTGTATATACACATGTGGCTAAAATTTGCCCTGTTTATAATTATGCCATATGTTACATATTTATTATATCATACCTTGATACTGTGTGGACTAAGATCCCTGATGAAAGGCCACTGGTATTTATAGTGTTAAACACTTTTGGTATGCAAATTAGGGACTCCTTCATAGCGTAACTGCTGCATTTGTTGAGTATATAAACAGTGGGGCTGCTTGTTTCTCTGAGGAAAAACTAATGAAATATGTAAACAACAAGAAAAAAAAAATGGAAAACAGCTGTAACTAAACTTAGTTGTAACTAGGCTTACAAAGAATATGTACTGGGGTCAATTTCTTCAACTAAAAAAGTTTAAGGTTGTCCTCCAGCATGGCTGCTGTCAAATGACTAAAACAAGTAATAGAATAATAGAATATATAGACATATCTACATGCAAACATGTACATCCTAAATATCATCCCACAGAAATGCATACACAGTATATACATGCAAATATATACATAAATTTTTGCATATGACTTTATTTTATAAATATTCATATATATATGATGCAGGAGTGGCTGCGTGGTAAGTAACTTGCTTACCAATCACATGGTTCCAGGTTCGTCCCACTGTGTGGCACCTTGGGCAAGTGTCTTCTACTATAGTCTCGGGCCTTGTGAGTGGATTTGGTAGATGGAAACTGAAAGAAGCATGTTGTATATATGTATGTTTATATATGTATGTGTGTGTATATGTTTGTGTATATGTTTGTGTATCTGTGTTTGTCCCCCCAACGTCGCTTGAAAACCGATACTGGTGTGTTTACGTCCCCGTAATTTAGTGGTTTGGCAAAAGAGACCGATAGAATAAGTACTAGGCTTCCAAAGAATAAGTTGATTTGCTTATAGGTTGATTTGCTCAACTAAAGGTGGTGCTCCAGCATGGCCGCAGTCAAATGACTGAAACAAGTAAAGTGTAAGTGTATACATACATACATACATACACACACACACACACATATATATATATATATATATATATATATACAGTTGAAATTTATAGAAAGAAGACAGGTGTATGAACAACAAGCAAGTGTATTAGTTTGACACACAGGAAAATTGAAAATGTCTTTTATGTTTCAAGCCTATGCACTTCAAGGAATAAGAGAAAATAAACAGAGAGAAAATGAAAGAATCTTGTAGATTTCAGCGGTAAAGCATGGCGAATGACTGGAAAAAGAGAGGCTAAAAAAAGGGGAGATAATATAAAAAAAGAGATTGAATGAAAGCGAGATAATAAAGTGCCAGTGATTACAACAAGAGAAGGTGCATGTGCGTTTGTGTGTATTTGAGAATGCTCTGTAAGTGTGCATGAATAGGGGTGAATAACTATGATGTGTGCGAGTCTGTATGTGTGTAACATGTGTGTTTGTGTGTGTGTCTGTGACCAAACAGTGTGCATGTGTATTATGTATATATGTGGGCAAGAGTTATCTTTGTCTATGCATATTGCATGTGTTATAACCTGTTACGTGTGTGTATATAAATATATATATATATATATATATATATATATATATATATATATATATATATATATATATACATACATTTATTTAATTAATTGGATCAAATCAATTTAAGATTTTAATTTCCTATGTTTTGATCATTATTTTTTTTTTTTTTGTTTTATTTCAGGATGATTTCGCTGATGAAAGGAACAACGTTAACGAAGTGTCTCTGAAAAGAATAGCCAAGAAGGCGCCATATATCTAAGACACCAAATATATAGACAAACTAAAAACAAACAATCAATAAATAAATTAATATATCAGAAATGGAACATTCCCCTTTGAAAGTAATTAACTTGTAAAAAAAAAAAAGATAAAAATTTAACAAAAGTATTCAACTGCTGTTTATTCTTCCTATTATTGTTATTATTATTATTATCGTTATTATTATTATTATTATTATTATTGTTGTTATTATTATTATTATTATTGTTATTATTATTATTATTATTATTATTACATAGGGCAGTGACCTGGCAGAATCGTTAGCATGACAGGAAAAATGCTTAGTGGTATTTTGTCTGTCTTATTGTTCTGAGTTCACATTCTACTGAGGTCGACTTTGTTTTTCATCCTCTCAAGGTTGATAAAATAAGTACCAGTTACGCACTGGGGGGTCGATGTATTTGACTTAGCCCCTACCCCTAAATTGCTGGCCTTGTGTCAAAATTTGAAACCATTATTATTATTATTATTATTATTATTATTATTATTATTATTATTATTATTATTATTATTATTATATGAAGGCGGCAAGCTCACTGAATCATTAGTATGTTGGACAAATGCTTGGCAGCATTTCACATCCGTCTTTATGTTCTGAGTTCAAATTCCGCTGAGGTTGACTTTGCCTTTCATCCTTTCAAGGGTCGATGAAATAAGTACCAGTTATGTGCTGGGGTCGATGTAATTGACTTATCCCCTTCCACCAAAACTTCAGGCCTTGTGCCCATAATAGAAAGAATTATCATTACTATTGTTATATATTTTCTGGCAGATTTTATTGGCATTTGTTGTTGTTGTTGTTGTTGTTATTGTTTTTGATGTTTATAGTTTCATTTGTTAATATTTCAGTTATTTTTAATATTTCATTTATTCATTCATTTATTTATTTTTTTTGAAATTTCAAAAAAAAAAAAAATCTATTTAATGAAATAAACTTTTGTTTCTCTTCCATGTACTTATGTTTGTTTATTTTCTTTCTTTCTTTCTTTCTTTCTTTCTTTCTTTTTTTCTTTATTTTCATCATAATTTATTGAACAGTTACTAAATGGCTGGTTAATGGTTCACTATTCTGACAAGGTTGACAAAAAAAACATTAATATGTGTGTGTGTGTGTATTATATATATATATGTATAAGTATAGATGTATATATATCTATATATATATGTATGTGTGTATATGTATATATGTATTTATATATGTATGCATATCTATATATATATGTATATGTATGAATATATATTAATATATAAGTATATTATATATAAATATATATATAAATATATATATATCTAAATGTATATATACACACACACACATAAATACATATACGTGTATGTATACGCATATACACACACACACAAATATATGTATGTAAATACATATGTATATATATATATTTGTTATTGGCAATGGAAGCAGTATTAGTTCAGAAGAGCAATCTGTATATCTTACATAATGTTCATGTAGTGTAAGAACACCACAACACTGTAGTATTTGTCTTGAGAAAGCTTCTCATAAACATCTATGCAAGAAACTTTCCTTAAGATGAACAACTTTGTGTTATGTCTTTTTTACACTATATCTATGTTAAGTAATATATATATATATATATATATATATATGTATAGATTGTTTGTTGTGGTGGTATACAGATTTTATGTATTAATAAAAGAAGTTAGTTAACATCAGGATAAATAGTATTTATTGAGCGCTTTCATCCTCTTTAGGGATTTATCATGAGTAATAGCTTATTTCAATAACCCACAATTCATGGTGAATCCCTGAAGGGGATAAGAGCACTCAATAAATAGATTTTATTCATCCAGACTATCTTCTTGATGGATAAATACTATTTGTGTGTGTATGTATTTATGTGTGTACATGTGCGTGCATGTGTGTGTGCATGTACATGTATGCATGTGTGTGTGATTATGAAAATACTGCACAATTTGCTATGCAATAAGATTGTACCCTGAAACCATATGGTTGTGAAGCAAAGTTTTTATTTAATTATTTTATTTAATATCATGTAATTAATTTGTTTATAATTAAGTAATCTTTATTTAATATCAATAAAGAACTAGTTATATAATGAAACAAATTGAATTAATGCAGTCATTTTTATTCTTCCTTAATAAATATTGTCTTGGCTTTTTTTTTTTTTTTTTTGGAAGAAACTATTATCATTAATTTAATATTATCCTTCTTGTCATTGCTTGCATTCACATGTTACACTTCAGAAGTAATCAGAATGGTGAAAATAATTTCCTGAGGAAATAAGCACAGGAGTGCATGTGTGGTTCAGAAGCTTGCTTTCCAACCATGTGGTCTTGGGTTCAGTTCCTTTTTGCAGCAGCATCAGTGCAAGTGTCTTCTGCTATAGCCCTGAGTTGACCAAAGCCTTGGTAGGCAGAAATTGAATGAAGCATGTCTTGTATGTATATTCAAGATGTTTGGGCTAAATTCGACAGTTTGCATAAAAGGAAAAGAAAGCCTAATATTTCATCCAAAAATTAAAAGTATTTTAAAAGATCATCAACCAGATTGTGGCTGGGAGATGACAATTTACTCAAAGTAACCACCTTTAGCTTCCACCATGGCTTCAAGATGGCTCTAGAATCTGGTGCAAGCACTCCTCACTGTATTTCTGGGAAAATCTTTGAAGACTTCCTTGACCTTGCCCGCCAGTTTGGCCTTGGTCTTGCAGGCAGAATGGATGGCGTCTTTCTCAAAAGCACTCCATGTTTAGTAATGAATGGGATTACAATAGGGTGAATTAATAGGCCAGAAATTGGGTCTGGTTAAGCCGTTGAAATTCTTTAACAACCTCTTCTGACTCTTTCCAGAACCAAATGCTACTGCCACATGTGAGGTCTGTCTGCTAAGTAACAGGACTGGTGTCACAAACAGTTCGTTTCAATTTTAAACAACAAACCACATGGTTTCCCCTTCAAAGCAATCCCCTTCGAGTCTAATGTACTTTTCCATCCTTCTCTGCCATGCTTCTATACACTGCTGGAAAGATTCATCTGGGATGCCCCTCAGCTCCATCATTACAGCCCTCTTGATGGGCTTCAAGATGGGTCCTTTTGATGGTCCCCTTGAGCTTGGGGAAAAAAAAATGTCACATGGGGCAAGATCTGGTGAATAGGGAAGTTGTTCCAGTATGGCAATGTTCTTCTCAACCAGGAACTGCCAGATGCTCAGCCCGTTCTAAATAAGTACATTGTTGTGATGAAGCAACCACGATTTGTCCTGCCACAACTCTTATCTCTTCTTGGGCACTGAGCGAAGTAAATGCTGCAGAATCTCTTTGTAGACTCGCTGACTGATCATCTGGCCCTGTGGCAAGAACTCACTGTGGAAAATGTCCATAGCTCACACAGCACATCCAGTCTCATTACTTTTCAGACAAACCTTATATATATGGCCTCCCTGCAGCTACTCTCTCCAACCACTTCACATATTCATCTGAAACGAGCCTAAGGCCCTCTTAAAAACTGTGGAGATGAATTCCAGTGTGTGTGGATGCAGTCAGAATGTCCTCTGTGTCCCTTCCTGCTGACCATGGCTTTGTAGTCTCCATTGCTGCAGACCATGTCACGCCTTACAGCCTTTAAAGTGTTCACAGAGCTTTTGAATAGCAGTCATGATATTGGCATTTTAACACCTGGCATCACTCATCATGCTACAGGTAACCCTTTTCTAATACTCAGACGGCTTCCAGTTCACAATGTCAGCTAAATTATTCTCAGCTACAACTTTAATCTTTATGCTCTCCAATGCCGTTGACTATTCACAAATACGTCAAGATGTTCCTGAAAGAAGGAGATATAAGAAAATTGTCAAATTCAGCCCATATACCCAGTATACACACACTCAGACACACACATGCACACACATGCATGTAAGTATATCTGTATGTATGTGTGTGTGTGTGTGTGTGACTTTATGTTGTATTTGCTCCCCGTGCTTGACAACCTGTGTTGGCTTGTTTACATCCCTGTAACTTAGCTGTTTGGTAAAAGAGACTGATAGAATAAGTACCAGACTTTTAAAAAAATGTACGGGTGTCGGGGCATGATTTGTTCAATTAAAACCTTCCAAGACAAATTTTAGTGGCCACCATCCAATGACTGCAACAAGTAAAAGATAAAATATAAAGAATAAATAGATCGAATGTCATTGAACAATTGCTTAAATTCATCTTTGCAAAGGCAGAACATTGCATAAATCTATTTAAATGTTATTGTATAACAATGAAGACCAATATTTCTCTTACTTCGTGTAGTTTAATGCCAATGACATTAGATGCTTTATATCCAATGCTTTAGAATTTACTATAGTCATCGTCATCATCATCATTTAATGTCCATTTTCCATGCTGGCATGGGTTGGGCAGTTTGACAAGAGCTGACCAGCTGAAGGGCTGTTCAGGCTCCATGTCTGTTTTGGCATGGTTTCTACGGCTGGATGCCCTTCCTAATGCCAACTACTTTACAGAGTGTACTGGGTGCTTTTACTCAGCACTGGAATAAGTGCTTTCAACATGGTACCAGCACCTTTGAGCCGGCAAGATTAGGGATTCTTAGCTGGAGAGGATTGCAGGGGACAAACCTGCATACAAGGGCAACCGCTCTTTTACTTAGCTTTACTTGATACGTCTTTCCAAGCACAGTAAACCTCTAGGAGTCTTGGTCCCCTGTTATCCCCTCTGTGAGACCCAACATCTGTAGATCTTTTCTCACTACTTCATCCCACATCTTCCTGGGTCTACCCCATCCACATGTCCCCCTCTAGTGCTATTGAATACTTTTGTTTCATCAGAATTTCTTTTTTTAGCGAAATACTTGAACTTTTTAAGTGTTCAGATTATTCTGCCAAATGTAATGCTTATTTATTCACATTTGTTTGAATTTAGCATTCATTATCACATAGCTTCAAAATGTCAATGATGTGATTGATTGCTTATCTTTAGAATGGCATTGTAGGGTAGGTGTGAGAAGATGGATCTGGCTGGTTTGAACATAAAGCAAGTAGAATATTTGGGCTGAATTTGGCCTCTTCAACCCTGTTGTTACCATATTTCTGTTGAGATGCTCTGTGTTTCTTTCAATTAATTTTAAATATAACAAAGAATTTAGTAAAATAACTTAGTTATCATTAAGTTAGTGTTAGGAACATAAATTGTGACTTAGGTTTAGTGGAAGATTTTAATTCAGAACTTATGAAAACAAGACATTTGTACTCAGAGCCAGAGCCAGTTCCAGCTGGGTTGGTATCTAAAGGGTTAAGAATTGTTTTTCTATTATATATTTTAACCCTTTTCTTACCATATATCTGTTGAGATGCTCTGTGTTTCTTTCAATTAATTTTAAATATAACAAAGAATTTAGTAAAATAACTTAGTTATCATTAAGTTAGTGTTAGGAACAAAAATTGTGACTTAGGTTTAGTGGAAGATTTTAATTCAGAACTTATGAAAACAAGACATTTGTACTCAGAGCGAGAGGCAGTTTCAGCTGGGTTGGTATCTAAAGGGTTAAGAATTGTTTTTCTATTATATATATTTAACCCTTTTCTTACCATATATCTGTTGAGATGCTCTGTGTTTCTTTCAATTAATTTTAAATATAACAAAGAATTTAGTAAAATAACTTAGTTATCATTAAGCTAGTGTTAAGAACATTAATTGTGATTAAGGTTTGGGGGAAGATTCTAATTCAGAACTTTTTAAAACAAGCTGATAAATCAAGAAAAACATCCAAAATTATATCCAAGTTGTTTCTTTTGTTTCTTATTTCTTTACTTCCCACAAGGGGCTATACACAGAGGGGACAAGCAAGGACAGACAAATGGATTAAGTCGATTACATCGACTCCAATGCATAACTGGTACTTATTTAATCGACCCTGAAAGGATGAAAGACAAAGTCGACCTCAGTGGAATTTGAACTCAGAACGTAGCAGCAGACGAAATACCGCTAAGCATTTCACCCGGCGTGCTAACGTTTCTGCCAGCTCACCACCTTTCCTTTGTTTCATTAACAAGTAATTGAGACCTTTGGCAATTTGCTGTGCTTATGTAGACTTGTCAAGCCAAGTGAATTGAGAGTCATGGCCCATGCTGGTAACACATAAAAGGTACCTGTGCCGGTGACACGTAAAAAGCACCTGTGCCAGTGACACATAAAACGGGCCCATGCTGGTGACAGGTAAAAATGCACCCACTACTCTCTTGGAGGGGGCTGGCATTAGGAAGGGCTCCCAACCACAGAAAATCAAGCTAAATCAGACTGGAACCTGGTACAGCTCTTCAGCTTACCAGTTCAAGTCAAATCATCTAACCCATGCCAGCATGGAAAGCAGATGCTAAATGATGATGATGATGATGATGATGATGATGATGATGATGACAATGATGACGACGACGATGACAATGACGATGACGACGACGATGATGATGATGATGATGCACCCGAAGGAAATGAACTTATTGTTTTAGGCTTCAAGATCAGACATGCCATTCTACTTCTATTTTGTGCGTAGAAAATTGTCTGGCACAAGACCAACTTTATATTATTGATGGTAATGATAAGTTGGTGGCAAAATTTCAGAATGTTCACCTGATGTGAAAGAACACAGTGCAAGAAATTATGATTATGATTTTTTGAAACTATAAACTGAACCATATAAAAATACATTTTTAGTAGAATTGCTAAGAACTGGTATGTTTATTCAGAGAAAAATATGAAGGTGCATGGCTTAGTGGTTAGGGGTAATCGGCTCACAATCATAAGGTCCTGAGTTCAATTTCCGGCAGCGTGTTATATCCTTGAGCAAGACACTTCATTTCATTTTGCTTCAGCTGGACAAAATTAAGTTGTACATGCAATTCAAAGGACTGGGCTTGTCACATTCTGCGTCATGTTGAATCTCTCCGAGGACTACGTTAAGGGCTAAGCATGTCTGTGGAGTACTCAGCCACTTGCACGTAATTTCACGAGCCAGCTGTTCCACTGATTGGATCAACTGGAACCCTTATTGTCGTAACCGACAGAATGCCAGTCAGAGAAAATACAGTTCCCTCTAAATACAAGATGATCTTCAGAAGAGACCTTGATATCAGCTTGTACAATTTTCGTATAGATAATGTAATTGTTACTGTGAAGAAAATAGAGCTTCCCCCCTCCCAGGGAATATCATAATCAGGTCTTGGAGCGTTTTCTTTGCCTATTGTATCATCATGTACCTAAAGTATAATATCCTCAGGGTTCTATGTGAAGTTATCTGACAATATTATTTATATCATGGTATTTATTCATTTGTTTGGTTTAGGGATTTTTTTTCCTTGTGTGTCACTGTGTAGAATAACCAGCACCACCACCACCACCACCACCACCACCACCACCACCACCAACACCACCACCACCACCACCACCATCGCCACCACCAGTATCACCACCACCACTATCAGCACTGACACCAACACCTCCACTGACACCAACACCTCCACTGACACCAACACCTCCACCACCACCACCACCACCACCACCACCACCACCACCACCACCAACACCACCACCACTGACACCACTGACACCAACACCTCCACCACCACCACCACCACCAACACCACCACCACTGACACCAACACCTCCACCACCAACACCCCCACCACTGACACCACTACCACCACAACGACCACCACCAGAACCAGCACCACCACCAGCACCAGCACCACCACCACCACCACCACCACCTACCGACCCCCTACCACTGACACCATTACAATTACACCCCACTGCCACCACTGTTGTCACCAATTCCACCAACCCAAATAAGATCACCACTAACATTAAGCTACCGTGTATCTGCTGTACCTAAAAAGGATACGGATCTTGTGAAGGTTGCATGGAGATGTAGCAGTTGGTTACGCAGCAGGTGACCTATCTCCATGCTCCTGATGTGGTTTAAGGGAAGGATATGATCTTATACGGCTCCACAGAGCAGTTGCCAGAACAAAACTGAAGACAAACTCCAATATAGTTGATTGTATTGATCTTGATACTTTTAATGACGTGCAAACTGGTATTCATTGTTATTGGTACTGGTACCAAGACAATGCAGATATCCAAGAATAAAATACTCGATTGTGATCACAGACCAAACCAATCAAAACAAAGGAGATAAAGCATTTGTAAATACACACTTTAAGGATAAGATTGATAAAGCACCCATCATGCTCTGTAAAGTGGTTGGAATTAGGGAGGGCATCCAGCTGTAGAAACCAAACCACAACAGACAACTGGAGTCGGGACAGTTCACCAGCTGGCCAGCGTCCTGACTGGTCAGCTCCTGTCAATCTGTCCAACCCATGCCAGCTAGGAAAACAAATGTTAAATAACAATGATGATAATGATGACGATGATGATAGGTCGGCAAGCTGGCAGAAGCATTAGTATGCTGCGTGAAATGCTTAGTGGTATTTCGTCTGTCTTTGCGTTCTGAGTTCAAATTCCGCCAAGGTCGACTTTGCTTTCATCCTTTTGAGGTCTCATTTTTTACTAGTGAGCATGCATTTCAATGAGCTGATTGCAGTAAACCTCTGCTGTAATGTTCTGATTGGCTACCAGAAAGCTTTAATGAACAACACCAATTGCAGACCACCAGACAGTCACCATAATCTTTTGCTGATGCAACTTTGGCTTTGGGAAATGTTGGCGGACTCATCTTGATCAAGCCATTGATCTGATTGTTTACAGTTATCATAAAAGATCCACTTTTCATCACAAGTGACTATTCAATCAAGAAAAAGATCATTGATGTTTCGCAGAAAGAGCATCGAGTACACTTCAAAATGCCAAACTTTCTGATTTTCATTGAGCTCATACGATACCCATTTATCAAGCTTTCTCACCTTACCAATCTTCTGCAGATTGCATGAGACCATTGCAATACCGACACCAGGTGCCTGAGACATTTTCTGACACTTTGTCACAGGTTTTGTTCAACAATTGCTTTCAATTGTCCATTGTCAAGACTGCACGACTGTTCTCTACTTTCTTCATCTTCAAGGCTTTCATCACCACAACGGAATTTCTGAAACTACCTTCGCAGTGTGTGATCACTTGTGAACCCCTTTCCCCAATGCTTTGTTGATATTGGCAACAGTTCGGGAAGCATTGTGCCTAAGCTTGAACTCATGCAAGAAAAGTAAGTGAAGGTCTATTTTTGTCATATTCATAATTAAAGGCACCTATGTTTCAAGAATGTTTTCTGTTTGAAATAAATGAAAAAATTATTAAAGAGCATACATCAGTTATTAGGTATGTCGAAATTCACCTAAAATATAATTAAAGTACTATGATAAAATTGCGTTTCAAAACAGAACACTTAAAGCAGCCATTGTTTTCGGAACAGCATAATGATATATGAATGTACCAATGCACATTATAGAACACTAATGTGCAGATGTATATTGCAGCACATAAATGCGCATTTACAACCTTTTGTTTAGATAACATACTTACATTTCAACATATATTGTTTACTCAAACAGTCCCACATTCAAATTTACTTAATTACAATATTCGGTACCTCTCTGTCTCATGACATACGCCATAGCAATGCGACTACCATTACCAAACATATAATTATGTTGGTGGAAGCTTTTACGTAAGTTGCTCAACCTTTCACAAAATGAATAAATAAATAAAGGAACAATTAAATAAAGATCAAAAAAAAATCCCAAAACATTGGATGATATACTTTGAGATTAACTATGCTTGAAAATGCAAGTGATGGTCATGGTTAGAATGCTTTTGATCATATGTCGTCTATTCAATAAGACCTGGCTTAGTCTTAATCAGTACTATAACAACTGCATTATCACTACTGCTTACTAATATATATTTAGTGCGTGTTACTATTCCAGGCTGTGGAGGCGCAATGGCCCAGTGGTTAGGGCAGCGGACTCGTGGTCGTAAGATCGCGGTTTCGATTCCCAGACCGGGCGTTTTGTGAGTGTTTATTGAGCGAAAATACCTAAAGCTCCAAGAGGCTCCGGCAGGGGATGGTGGCGAAGCCTGCTGTACTCTTCCACCACAACTTTCTCTCACTCTTACTTCCTGTTTCTGTTGTGCCTGTATTTCAAAGGGCCAGCCTTGTCACACTCTGTGTCATGCTGAATCTCCCTGAGAACTACGTTAAGGGTACACGTGTCTGTGGAATGCTCAGCCACATGCATGTTAATTTCACGAGCAGGCTGTTCCGTTGATCGGATCAACTGGAACCCTCATTGTCGTAACCGACGGAGTGCCAACAACTATTCCAGGTTGGTGTTCTTTTATTCTTTTATTCTTTTACTTGTTTCAGTCATTTGACTGCAGCCATGCTGGAGCACCGCCTTTAGTCAAACAAATTGACCAAAGGACTTATTCTTTGTAAGCCTAATACTTATCCTATTGGTCTGTTTTGCTGAACTGCTAACTTATGGGGACATAAACACACCAACATCGGTTGTCAAGTAATGATTGGGTGGGGACAAACACCGACACACAAATACAAACAAAAATTGATCTCGCCTGTGCTTGTGTCACATAAAAAGCACTAAGTCCTCTCTGCTGAGTGGTTGATGTTAGGAAGGGCATCCAGCTGTAAAAATCCTGCCAAAACAGTCACAGAAGTCTAGTGCAGGCTTCGGCTTGGTTGGCTTGTGTGGCACCATCCCACCAATGCTAGCATGGAACACGGATGTTAAATAATGATGATGATGATTTATATATGATGGGCTTCTTTCAGTTTCCATCTACCAAATCCACTCACAAAGTTTTGGTCAGCCTGATGCTATAGTAGAAGACACTTCTCCAAGGTGCCATGCAGTGGGACTGAACCTGGAACCTTGTGATTGGGAAGTATGCTTCTTACCACACAACCAGCTCCTGCATCTATATATAGATAAAAGTCATTAAGGTGTCAGAGAAATACCTTGCAGTATTTATTCCAGTTCTTTGCTTTCTGAGTTCAAATTCAGTAAGTTAACTTTATCTTTCTTTCATTTTTAACCCTTTAATACAACAGTTCTCAAGAAGGGTCCACAATGCCCATTGATGGGTGGTGCCCACATAAGATCTTTTTGTTAAAATTTATGTGTAATAAACTGGTTATT
>NC_142944.1:13649193-13692171 GCF_046866305.1 Octopus bimaculoides | reverse complement strand
ATATATACATACATACATACATACATACATACATACATACATACATGCATGCATGCATACATACATACATACATACATACATACATACATACATACATACATACATACAAACATGCATGCATACATACATACATACATACATACATACATACATACATTCATACATACATACATACATACATGCATACATACATACATACATAAAACATACAAATACATACATACATACATACATACATACATACATACATACATTCATACATACATACATACATACATGCATACATACATACATACATAAAACATACAAATACATACATACATACATACATACATACATACATAAAACATACAAATACATACATACATACATACATACATACATACATACATACATTCATACATACATACATACATACATACATACATACATACATTCATACATACATACATACATACATACATACATTCATACATACATACATACATACATACATACATACATACATACATACATTCATACATACATACATACATACATACATACATACATACATACATACATACATACATTCATACATACATACATACATACATACATACATACATACATACATACATACATACATACATTCATACATACATACATACATACATACATACATACATTCATACATACATACATACATACATACATACATACATACATACATACATTCATACATACATACATACATACATACATACATACATACATACATACATACATACATTCATACATACATACATACATACATTCATACATACATACATACATACATACATTCATACATACATACATACATACATACATACATACATACATACATACATACATACATTCATACATACATACATACATACATTCATACATACATACATACATACATACATACATTCATACATACATACATACATACATACATACATACATACATACATACATACATACATAAATACATACATACATACATACATACATACATACATACATACATACATACATACATACATACATACATACATACATAAATACATACATACATACATACATACATACATACATACATACATACATACATACATACATTCATACATACATACATACATACATACATACATACATACATACATACATACATACATTCATACATACATACATACATACATTCATACATACATACATACATACATACATACATTCATACATACATTCATACATACATACATACATACATACATACATACATACATACATACATACATACATACATTCATACATACATACATACATACATACATACATACATACATACATACATACATACATACATACATACATACATTCATACATACATACATACATACATACATACATACATACATACATACATTCATACATACATACATACATACATTCATACATACATACATACATACATACATACATACATTCATACATACATTCATACATACATACATACATACATACATACATACATACATACATACATACATACATACATACATACATACATACATACATACATACATACATACATACATACATACATACATACATACATACATACATTCATACATACATACATACATTCATACATACATACATACATACATACATACATACATTCATACATACATTCATACATACATACATACATACATACATACATACATACATACATACATACATACATACATACATTCATACATACATACATACATACATACATACATACATACATACATACATACATACATTCATACATACATACATACATACATACATACATACATACATACATTCATACATACATACATACATACATACATACATACATACATACATACATACATACATACATTCATACATACATACATACATACATACATACATACATACATTCATACGTACATACATACATACATACATACATACATACATACATACATACATTCATACATACATACATACATACATACATACATACATACATACATACATACATACATACATACATACATTCATACATACATACATACATACATACATACATACATAAAACATACACATACATACATACATACATACATACATACATACATACATATATACATACATTCATACATACATACATACATACATACATACATACATTCATACATACATACATACATACATACATACATACATACATACATACATTCATACATACATACATACATACATACATACATACATACATACATAAAACATACACATACATACATACATACATACATACATACATACATACATACATACATACATTCATACATACATACATACATACATACATACATACATACATACATACATACATACATACATACATAAAACATACATACATACATACATACATACATAAAACATACAAATACATACATACATACATACCATCATCATCATCATCATTTAACGTCCGCTTTCCATGGTGGTTGATGGCAAGCCAGAAGGCTGTATCAGGCTCCAGTCTGATCTGGCAAAGTTTTTACAGCTGAATGCCCTTCCTAATGCCAACCACTCCAAGAATGTAGTGGGTGCTTTTTATGTGCCTCTGGCATGGGTGCCATTCAGGCGGCACCTTTATAAATAATCCAGCGTTTAATGGTAAAAATACTTTGAAAGTAAGGTATCATTGAAATGTGAATACACATGGAATAATAGAAGTTTTTCATAAATCGAACTGCAAATTCCTGAGATACATGTCTTTTGGGGGGGTGTCTTGAACTATTGGTGACCCAACGGGTCACAGGTAGTCTAGTTTAGTGTAGTATATATACACACACATATATATATATATATATATATATAGATATATATATATGTTGTTGTACTTGGGGATGGTCATATTGCCAGTTTAGCCAATAAAAACACACGCACTGTATATTTGGTGTTAATTTGCTTCAGCTTTATATTACATTAATCTTAATCTTATTTCGGCCATACAAAATGGCTGATAGTTAGCAAGGTGAGACACACATAAGAAAGAAGGAAACAAAGGACCACTGATGAGGTCACAGAAGTGTGACGAAAGAACTCTGGCCAAAATAAGATTAAGATTAATGTAATATAAAGCTGAAGCAAATTAACACCAAATATACAGTGCGTGTGTTTTTATTAGCTAAACTGGCAATATGACCATCCCCAAGTACAACAACATCTGTTTCAACACACAATTTCACATCAAAAATCTTGCAAAACAAATATATATATATATATATATATATATATATATATATATATATATATATATATATATATATACATATGTATATATATATGTGTATATGTATATATGTTGGATACGTAGGGTGTTCGTTTTTGGTGAGGTGAGAATTCTGTTTATTTATATATATTTTTGGGACAATACTGTGCTGATGAACGAAATCTAGATTCATTCTAGTAATCGCGAAATCGGCCGATACACAGTTAAGTTTATTTAAAAGAAAGTTGGTCGTCTTCTGTTGGTTGTTTTTCCTCGCATTAGGTACTAAATGTGGTTATTTTGAGAAGTCCACTGTGTGGCATTATTATTTTCTGTAATAATGCCCTTTATATAAATATAAACAAATAATTATATTCTTGGGAATAGAAATTTCCCTTATGAATTTTTTTACACACTGGCTTCTTGATAAAATTCTTGTAAAAGAGTTTTATCCCTTTTTGAATTTATTTATCAAATATATACACGGAATATATTCAATGTTGAATTTTTATTCCTGTCTCCACATGGGTACCCAGAAGCGACCCGGAAGTATTCCCGCTTCTTTGATGAAGATATATACAGATAAACTTCATTCCCTTTACTCTGTCGGATACGTAGGGTGTTCGTTTTTGGTGAGGTGAGAATTCTGTTTATTTATATATATTTTTGGGATAATACTGTGCTGATGAATGAAATCTAGATTCATTCTAGTAATCGCGAAATCGGCCGATACACAGTTAAGTTTATTTAAAAGAAAGTTGGTCGTCTTCTGTTGGTTGTTTTTCCTTCCATTAGGTACTAAATGTGGTTATTTTGAGAAGTCCACTGTGTTGCGTTATTATTTTCTGTAATAATGCCCTTTATATAAATATAAACGAATATATATATATATATATATATATATATATATATATATATATATATATATATATATACATATATATATATATATATATATATATATATATATATATATATATATATATACATATATATATAAACATATATATATATATCATCATCATCATCATCATCATCATCATCATCATCATCATCATCATCATCATCATCATCATCATCATCGTCATCGTTTAACGTCCGCTTTCCATGCTAGCACGGGTTGGACGATTTGACTGAGGACTGGTGGACCAGGTGGCTACACCAGGCTCCAATCTGATTTGGCAGAGTTTCTACAGCTGGATGCCCTTCCTAATGCCAACCACTCCGAGAGTGTAGTGGGTGCTTTTACATGCCACCTGCACGGGAGCCAGTCCTGCGGCACTGGTAACGACCTCGTTCGAATGATTTTCTAATGTGCCACCAATATATTTATATATATCTCTGTATGTATGTATGTATGTATAAATTTTTGTGTATGTATGTATAAAACTACGTTCAAATTTATTTTAGTACAATGTTCAGTAGATATTTTGTTTGGGTCAATATCCAGAAAGATTATTTACTCAAAAGTAAAATAAACAACAAAGAAAATAAAACAAACTAAAACGGAAAAAAAAAATGTTAATACACATAAAAGAAAAGAAAAGAAAACGAAACAAGAACAATAATAACAATGAAAATCATTCAAACAAACAATGAAACAAACCTATACATTTTCTTAAAAATTGTGTTCCGCTCTAATAACGAAAGAAGTATTCTGTGTGTATGTCACACAAGCACATTTGTATATAATTCTTTTTCAGGATGATGAAATTCAAAGAAGATAACGCTACAAATAAAAACGTGTAAATGTTAGTACAATTCTATATTTAAAAGATGAGGAATTATGTACATTATTTACATTATTTACATTCGACGGCCCAAGGGCATATGGCGTAGTGGTTAAGAGTGCGGGCTACTAACCCCAAGATTCCAAGTTCGATTCCAGGCAGTGACCTGAATAATAATAATAATTTCGTTTTTGGATTTGGCTTGCAAGATTTTTTTACGTGATTTCGTGTGAGTGTGTTAAATTTTAAGGCACAATAAGAAAATGACTCTTCCCAGACACAACAGAATAATGATAATAATAATAATAATAATGATGATGATGATGATGATGATGATAATAATGATGATGATGATAATAATAATAATAATAGTAATAACATCGAAAAATACCTTTGGAATGAGAACCCAAGTTCAAAATTTCCCCAAGACACCTGATGAATGCTGTAGGGTATATCAGCCGAAACGTGTTAACAACAAACAAGATGAGGACAAATATCTGTCAAATGTAAATAATGTAAATAATGTATGTAAATGTTAAGTTTAAAAAACATTTTGGATAGAAAAAATAGATGAAGGCTGTAAACATAGCTGATGTACTACAGCTGGACACAGAAAATTTGAAGGAATGCTTTTGTTGAGAGGTAGTTCTGTAAAGTAGTTTGGCATTAGGAAAAGTAGGCAGCCATAGTAACCAAGTGAAAGCTGATATGAACCATGATGCAGCCCCATGTTTCACTGGATACCGTCAAACTGTTTAACTCAAATCAGCATGGAAAATATGTTAAAATGGTGATGGCAATTTTCTTACACGTGCAAGTGTTATTGAGAAGTTTGCTTTCCAACCACATGATTCTGGGTTCAGTCCTACTCTGTGGCACCTTGGGCAAGTGTCTTCTATAGCCTTGGGCTGACCAATGACTTGTGAGTGGATTTGGTTGATGGAAACTGAAAGAAGCTAGTCCTATATTTGGCTATTCCACTGGCCCGAGGAGACAGGCTCTAATAGGGAGCTGTGAATCTTGAAGTAGTGTAGGGTCCAAATCAAACTGTTTTGAATAATACATGGAAATACTAAGAACTGTTTTGCGTGCCCTTTTCTTTCGTTTGTCTACTCGTAGATGTATGCTTGTATGTGTACACACACACACACACACACACACACACACACACACACACACACACACACACACACACACACAGAGTAGGAAAATAGCCAAATCACAAATCCCATCAGGAAGATGGCTCTGCTTGATATGTAGAAAAGGCATAGGAAGAAACTCCATAAGGCACACCTGGTACAAGTTATGGTATGGACATATAAGAGGTGCAGCAAAATCACAGGAAAAAGCAGTTTTTGTGTGTGACAGATGTATAAATACAATAAACACTAGAAATCTGCAGAAAATAAACTTCATCAAATGCCAATGGGGATACTTAGAAGTAGTAGATAGCTTCCGTTATCTGGGTGACCAAATCAGCAGTGGAGGTGGATGGTCTGAGAACATAGCTGCTAGAAAAATATCAAACTGGGCAAGGTTCATAGAGCCTTGTTTGTTGGTAACAAAGGGCCTCTCCCTCAGAATGAAAAGCAGATTGGATGATGTTTGTGTGCAAACAGCCAGCCATGCTGTATGGCAGTGAAACATGGACTGTGACTGCAGAGGACAGGCAAAGGTTTAAAAGAGATGAAGCTAGCTCTGGGTAGTGTGACCAGAGCTGGCAAGGTGGAGAGCTGCACTAAATTCCAATCTTATTTGACATGGTTTCTATGGCTGGATGCCCTTTCCTAATGTGAACCACTTTACAGAATGTGCTGGGTGCTTTTTACGTGGCACTGCACAGGTACTTTTACATATCACTGCATGGGTGTTTTTACACGTCACTATATGAGCAATTTTATGTGGCACCACCATGTGTGCTTCACATGAGTGCTGTGGAGTATGGGTCTTCTTGAGTACGGCAAGGCACCAGGTTTCTTGGTCTTTGTCATCTCACCTAAAAGGTTCAGTGTCCTTAGGTCATTCTTCAGTACTTTGTCCCATGTCTTACTGGGTCTCTCTTTCCATGAGTTCCATCCACTTTGAGAGACCAGCACTTCTTTATGGAGCTGTCAGCATCCATCTACATCACATGACCAAACCAGTGCAGTCTTCTGTCTTGCACACAACAACCAGTTCCTCTTATGCCTAATTTCTCTCTAAGAACACTGGCAGTCTGTTGAGCATGTACACTTACATTACACATCCAGTGGAACATACTAGCCTCATTCTTTTCTAACCTTCACATGTCCTCTACATTCAAGTCCCACATCTCACTACCATGTAGAATTGCTGTCTGTGTACACGCATAATACAATCTTCCTTTCACTCGGAGTGAGAAACGTTTCGTGGCCAACAGCGGTAACAGCTCTCTGAATTTATTCCATGCTATTCTTATTCTAGCTATCACATTCTCCGTGCATCTTCCCCCACTATGTGAACCACTCTGAGAGTGTAATTGGTGCATTCATGTGCCACCGGCAAAGGTGCCATTTGTGTGACACTGATATCTGCCATGACTGTGATTTTGCTCAGCTTCATGGGTCTTCTCGAGCACAACAATTCCAAAGGTTTCAGTTATTACCCTCTGTGAAGTCCAAAGGGAACTCAGCCACTTTGCCTCTGTGAGGCCCAAAACTCGAAATGAACTCAACCACTTTACCTCCATGAGGCCAAATGCTCCAACGGTGCCCTTTGCATGCCACCGGCATGGGTGCCAGTTACATGACACCAGCATCAGCCATAACTATGATTTTATTTGGCACAAAGTTCAAAGATCATGCTTCACTACTTCATCCCATGTCTTCCTGGGTCTACCTCTACCACAAGTTCCCTCCACAGTTAGGGATAGGCACTTCCTTACATAGCTGTCCTCATCGATATGCATCACATGGCCATGCCAGTGCTCTTGTCTTTCTTGCACACCACATCTGATGACTCTTATCCTTAAATTTTCTCTCAAGATGCTTACCATTTGTCGAACATGCACACTGACATTACACGTTCAGTAGAGCATACTAGCTTCATTTCTTTCAAGCCTATGCATGTCCTCAGCTGTCACAGCCCATGTTTCACTGTTATGTAGCATGGCTGTTCACATGCAGGCATTATACAATCTGCCTTTCACTCTGAGAGAGAGGCCCTTTGTTGCCAGCAGGGGTAGGATCTCTCTGAACTTTGCCCAACCTTATCTTATTCTCACAGCTACACAGTGATTCCTGATGGATGCATGGTGGGATGCATGGCGTTCAGTTATTCCATGAATGAAAAATGCATTAAATACTACAAAACGTACAGGTAGGACAGATACAAGGACTCTAATCTTTCCTTAGTTATTGACCGAAAATACTAATACCCAGTTTTGTGCCTTTATTGATAAGGCAGGGAACTTCATACAACAGTGGCACCCACAAGATTTGCATAGAATTAGGGCTGGAGTGAATGAAACAATACAGGGTGGATGTACGAAAATAAAGAAATGTAATTTGAAATGATAGATGAAGACAATAAATAATGCCTTATGGCCAAACATGTGAATGATGGATTAACGCCTTGAAGAAATCCTCAGTGGATATTAAAAAACAGAATTAATAAGAGAGGAGAAAAAGTTGACCAGCACGCTAGGTGTCCATTGATGAAAAGGCAGAGAAAATAGAAAATTAGTCACGGGTCACTTTTTGTCAGCAGACAGAAGGAAAAGAGGATGATGAGAGAGAGAGGCATAGAAAGAGAGTACAGAGAAAGGTAGGGAGAAAGTCTACGGTTAAGTATGAGAACACGAGAGAGAGGGAGAGAAGAAGTAACAATGTTAGAAAAGGAATATTAGGACAAGAGAGAAAAAGAAAGAAAGAAAGAAGGTTAGAGCTGCAAATTTATATATATATATATATATATATATATATATATATATATATATATATATATATATATATATATATATATATACATGTATGAATATCTATATATATATATATATATTCTGTTGTGTTTGGGGTGAGTCATTTTCTTATTGTGCCTTGAAATTTAGGGACAGTTAAGACTATTGATAAGGTTGCAAGAGGCAACAAAAATTTTAGGAAAATAAAAATAAGAAATAAGTGGAAATTTTAATGGTGTGTGTGTTAAATTATAAGGCACAAACAGGAAATGACTCTACCAAGATACAACAGAATATGTTTCAACACACGAAATCACAAAAAATCTTGCAAACCAAATCCAAAAACGGAATATATATATATATATATATATATATATATATATCCCCTTTTTCTTAGCTCTCCTGTGTGTTCCTTCTGTCCGGCATTCACCATGATAGATCGCTGACCACTACATTTATATTTTTTTACTCCTTGTTTCTCTCCTTGTTTCTTTCTGTGTTCCTTTCAGTTGAAGAGCGTAGGCTCGAAACGTCAAAGACTTTTTCTATTCCCGAGCGTTATACTAATACATCCATTTGTTGTTTACACCACCTGTCTTCGTCTGTTGTTTTTTTCGTAAATTCTCCCATATATATATATCATCATCATCATCATCATCATCGTTTAATGTCTGCTTTCCATGCTAGCATGGGTTGACTGAGGACTGGTGAAACCGGATGGCAACACCAGGCTCCAATCTGATTTGGCAGAGTTTCTACAGCTGGATGCCCTTCCTAACGCCAACCACTCAGAGAGTGTAGTGGGTGATTTACGTGTCACCCGCACGAGGGCCAGTCAGGCGGTACTGGCAACGGCCACGCTCAATTATATATATATATATATATATATACACACACATACATACATGTATACAGTATCTGATACAGTTCCCTGCTACTCCCACTCTTCCAGTCCGTCAGGCCCAGTTATATATATATATATATATTATACACATATACATGTACACACATACACACACAGAACAGGCATCTTTCAGTTTCTTTCTACCAAATCCACTCACAAGGCTTTGGTTGTTCTGGGGGCTACAGCAGCCCAAAGTGCTACAAAGTAGGACTGAACCTAAGATCGCATAACTGGAAAGCAAACTTCTAACCACATAACAATGCCTGCGTATTGTGTGTATGTATTGTGTGTGTGTGTGTCTATCATCATCATCATCATCATCATCATCGTTTAACGTCCGCCTTCCATGCTAGCATGGGTTGGACAATTTGACTGAGGACTGGTGAAACTGGATGGCAACACCAGGCTCCAATCTAATTTGGCAGTGTTTCTACAGCTGGATGCCCTTCCTAACGCCAACCACTCAGAGAGTGTAGTGGGTGCTTTTACGTGTCACCCGCACGAAGGCCAGTCAGGCGGGTACTGGCAAAGGCCACGCTCATCTCGCTCGAGAAACCTCATGTGTCACCCGCACAAGAGCCAGCCCAGGGGCACCAGCAACGATCCCGCTCGAAAATCCCAGAACCCCACACAAGAGCCAGTTCAGGGGCACCGGCAAAGATCTCGCTCGAAAAACCTCATGTGTCACCCGCACAAGAGCCAGCCCAGGGGCACTGGCAACGATCCCATCCCGCTCAAGGCATTTCATGTGTCACCCGCACAAGAGCCAGCCCAGGGGCACCGGCAACGATCCCGCCCGAAAGATTCCATGTGTCGCCCGCACATGAGCCAGCCCAGGGGCACCGGCAACGATCTTGCTCGAAAAACCTCATAGCTTAAAAAAGTTCTCACACATTCCTATATAATCTCTCTTTCTATCTTTCGTACACACCCATGAAAATATGTCTTTCCTTTTCAAAAAATTCAACAAATTAGTGCGACATTGGCAGCAATCAAACACAATCAGTCACCTCGATCACTTCTTTCTTTCTTTTTTCTTTTTTTCTTTTTTTCTGTCTTTCTCACTTTCTTTCTTTCTTTCTTTCTTTTTTCTTTCTTTCTTTCTTTCTTTCTTTCTTTCTTTCTTTCTTTCTCACTTTTTCTTTCTTTCTATTCTTTCTTTCTTTCTCACTCTCTTTTTCTTTCTTTCTTTTTTTCTTTCTCACTCTCTTTCTTTTTCGCTTTCTTTCCTTCTTTCGTTTTTTTTTATTTTCATAATTTCTTTTTCTCTTTCTCTTTTATAGTTATTTTTCATCACTCAGCTGTAAAGTTCTTGCTTTCGTAATTTTTCTCTACTTAAAGTAGAAATATAAGTCTGTACACACACACACACACACACACACACACACACACACACACACACACACACACACAATGAAAAAGTGAAAAAGTGACAAAGTCTTTTAGTATTTTTCATTTCAATTCTATTATATTTATTTATTTTCAAACTTGTTTTACAACTCACATTTTAATATTTGAACTATACACACGCACACACAGACACAGACACACACACACACACACACACACACACACACACACACACATGCATGCATGCACATATGTGTGTATGCGTGTGTGTGTAAGACAGATATATGTAAATTTGGTGTACATACACACACACACACACACACAAACATATATATATATTACACACACAAATATATATATGTAAAATGTATTTGTGTGTATGTGTGTATGATAAATGGAGAAGACAGCTATGAGAATATATTTTACTGAAGAAATCTTTTCCATAATAGCAATGAATGTTGAAACTTTTAATTGTCACAAGAGTACCAAAAATTTTTATAAGAAAAAAACGACAAACAAAAAATATAACAAAAAATTAGAATAGAAAATAAATAATTTAAGTAAAATATAAAAATTTTTGTCTAATTTCATTATCACCTTGCAAGGAAACTGTTGAAGGTTTGCAACAGGAAGGACATCCAGCTGTAGAATATCTGCCTCAGCAAATTCCATCTGACTTAGCTGAGTATGGAAAAGTGGATATTAAATGATGATGAAGATGATAATGATGATGAATGCATGAACATACTGTGAAAATATTTGACGTGGCCGTTTTCGTGCGGGTGACACGTAAAAGCACCCACTACACTCTCTGAGTGGTTGGCGTTAGGAAGGGCATCCAGCTGTAGAAACTCTGCCAAATCAGACTGGAGCCTGGTGTTGCCATCCGGTTTCACCAGTCCTCAGTCAAATCGTCCAACCCATGCTAGCATGGAAAGCGGACGTTAAACGATGATGATGATGATGATTATAGTGAATGTTTGTTGTCAACATGGAATAACAAAGGGATATATTGTTCCCCCCTTTAGCATTTAGAATATTCTGTCAAATCTAATACTTATTTATTCACATTTTTTTTTAATTAGTCAGGCATTATCTCAGAGCTTTGAGATTCCGACGATGTGATTGTTAATTTTTATAATAATACTGTTGGGTAGTTACAAGATTTTATATCCTTGTATGCTGGATATATAATCAAACAAAGTAGTGGGGAAAGAAATATTTACATGATGCAATATGATTACTATTACATGAGACTCAACACTCTCAATCACGGGTCACAGTGAACTGCTTACCAACCTGAACTGCCAGTCGCTCACAGTTCTTTGCTTTATAACAATAAGTTAGTTCACTTTTTGTCACCTGTGGGGGTGGTCCTCAACACAAGAGGTCGTGGCTAGTTTGAATATAAAACAGGTAGAATATTTTAGTTGGATTTGGCTGGTTTAATCCTTTTAGCTTTCAGATTACTCTGTCGAATGTAATACTTGTTTATTCATATTGTTTTGAATTAGTCTGTATTATCTCATAGCTTTGGAGATTTTAATAATGTGAGGGTTTATTTTTAGGATAGTATTGTGGGGTAAGTACAAGAGGTTGGATCGGGCCAGTTTGAACATAAAAGAGGTAAAATATTTGGGCCTGATGGGGCTGGTTTGAATGTTAAAGGGTTAATAACAATTAAAGGTGCAGACAAGGCTGTACGGAAACAGAGTTCACTTTGTAACCATGTTACATCAGGTCAGGCAAGTTTATTTTTCTACTGTAGCCTCAGGCCAGGGACAACCAATGTCTTGTGAGTGAATTTGATAGACAACATGGAAAATAGATATCAAATGATGATGATAAAGATGATGATGATGATGTGTGTGTGCATGTGCATGTGTGTGTGTGTGTGTGTGTGTGTGTGTGTGTGTGTGTGCATGTGCATGTGCATATGTGTATGTATTTCTATGTCTTTGCCTGAGAATATCTGTGCAAAGAAAATGGAGTCTCAAATAAGTATTTCTCCAAACTGTGCCTGTATGGAAAAAACAAAAAAAAAAAATTGAATCAACAATATAACTGTTGTTCGGGAAATAGAGTAGCACGACACAGAATAATAAAGATGAGAATAAATTATGCAAAGTAATAAGATTGGTTAAAGAATATATAAGTATTTTGATAACAAAAAAAAAAAAAAAATATGCTAATGATTACAAAAGTGTAAAGAATAATAATAGTGCAAAGGAAATGACTCATGACTGATAAATATCTTAAAAAAGAATTGTTTTTATAAACATCTTACACATATTACCAGCATTTCATACATAGAAAAATTTGAAAGAAAATTTCCCACAAGGGACTCCAAACACAATTGGTTTTTAAAAGAAACAGAATCTGCGTGTAATAATATATAATAGTCAATTCTGAACTGTGCTAACCTTTATGCAAAGGATATTTTTCATTGAAATTTCCCCTGCAAGCTTTCCTTAAAGGAGAAACTGTTTTTTTTTTCCTAACATAGTTTCATTCATTAGACTGTGGCCATGCTGGGGCATTGCCTTGAAGAATTTTAGTTGGGCATATCAGACTTTTCTTTAGATCTGGTACTTATTCTATCAGTCTCTTTTGCCAAACTTGTAAGTTACAGAGAATGTAAACACACCAAACACACAAGCCTATCTTCAACACAATGGCCCTATATTACAATGGATCCCTGGTCATCAGTGGTTTTAAGGATAGGATTAGTTATATGCCTGATCCTAAACTTACCAAGAGAGAATGCCACTGTAAGTTTATATGGTTTACACCCCATTTTATTTTCCCATAAAAACTTATGAAGGTAAGAAATTCCTAGTTTAGTCAATAAGCATTTCTCCCAAACACATAGATAGAGTAAAATGTTTAATAGATATATCTTGAGGGTTTGTTTTAGTAAGCTTGAACTGAGAACAGAGGCAAGATGCTCATGCAGAGGTAATACTGCATATCCGTTAAACAGCTGATGCAATACAGAAACTGTTGTATATAAGGTGGAGGTGGTGTTGAATGACACCAGTGGAACAACAAACAAAGGAATATGAGGGCATGACGAAGATCCTTTCAGAACCAGATTCAACAACCATAAGTTCTCATTTAGCATCCAAGAGAGGTGAAATGTCATGATGCATGAATGTTGAAGGAAAACACTGCACATTAAGTGAAGGATTCTAGAAAAGAGTAAAACCTTACTTTAACAGCAGTAAAAGGGGCAGATTCTGTTTGGCTGAGAAAAGAATTATACTGAAGAACTCCCTTCATTCCAGGCACATGTCTAAATTATAAAAATGAGGTTTTCTGTTTTTGCTGCCCTCATGAACACAGATATATCTTAGTTAACTTAGCTGATTACACCATAAATATAAATGCTTGATCTCCTCCCCATTAGTGTTACATACATATGTACATTCATACATACAAGCACATACACATATACTTATACAGGACCACAGAATTTTAACATTAACCCTCACCACCCTCCCTCATCTCCCATCTCCACTCCCCAGCCTCGCCCTCAACCTAGCCTCAGTGCCACCCTACAAGCAAATATCTTGTGTACTGGGATGGCCCATTTTGGCCCCAATCCAAGGGACATAAAGTCTTGCATTTGGTTTGGGTAATTTCTTCTACCACAAAAAATTCACGTAAGTACCAAGGATGTAACAGCCTACTTATAAAAGTAGAAATTCCAGGGTTTAGTGAAATGTTTTTGTACAACAGATAAATAAGGAAATGGAGTTACACGCTGGTGTTATTTGAATCTTTATACTAATATCAATGTTTTCTTTGAAACATATGTCGTAAGTATAAAGATTCAAATAACACCTGCATGTAACTCCATTTCTTTATTTATCTCTCTCTCTCTTTCTCCCTCTCTCTCTTTCTCCCTCTCTCTCTCTCTCTACATATATATATATATATATATATATATATATATATATATATCACCCGTGCATTCCCCACTCTCGCCTCCCCCACCTCCCAATACCATCACACCACATCACAACACACCACATCACAACACACCACCACGAACACACCACCACTGACCAATTTTCATCCCCACATTTTCACACCTACACATACACACATGCATACGTCAAGATCACCAGCCCTCTTTCACACGCACATACGTACTCTCTTACACACGCACACCTTTGTTTTGGGATCACTACTACTTTGCTATCTCCCCTTTTTCTTAGCTCTCCTGTGTGACCCTTCTGTCTGGCATTTGCCATGATAGATTGCTAGCCACTACACACATTTTTTTTCTCTCCTTGTTTCTTTCTGTGTTCCTTTCTGTGGAAGAGCGTAGGCTTGAAACGTTAAAGACTTTTTCAATTCCCGAGCATTATACTAATAAATCTGTTTGTCTTCTACACCACCTGTCTTCATCTTTTGTTTTTTTTTGTGAATTCTCCCTATATGTATATATATATATATATATATATATATATATATGGGGTATCAAATTATTGGATCAGGTGATGAAAATTACAGAGAGGGTCATAGCCTAGCTAATTAGGGAGAGAGTTAGCCTAGATGAGATGCAGTTTGGTTTTGTGCCAGGCAGAAGCACCACTAATGCTATATTTCTGGTAAGACAACTGCAGTTGAAATACCTAGCCAAAGATTAACCTTTGTACTTGACTTTTGTTAACTTGGAGAAAGCCTTTGACAGGGTCCTCTGATCCCTTATCTGGTGGTCCATGTGGAAACTGGGGATAGATGAGAGACTGGTAAGAGCTGTACAAGCCCTGTACTGGGATGCTGTCAGCAAGGTGAGGGTTGGTAATGTGTATAGTGAAGAATTCCGAGTAGAAGTAGGGGCTCACCAAGGATCAGTCCTCAGCCCCCTCTTATTCATTATAGTCCACCAGGCAATAACAGAGGAGCTTTTCTATGCCGATGACCTTGCTCTACTAGCCGAGTCACTGCCAGTATTGGAGATGAAGTTTCAGGTGTGAAAGCAAGGACTAGAATCGAAGGGCCTCGGGGTTAACCTAGCAGAAACCAAAGTCTTAGTAAGTAGGAAAGCTGTCAAATCACAATCCCCTTCAGGTAGATGGCCCTGCTTGATCTGTAGAAATGGCATGGGTAGAACTCCATACGATGTAGGTAAGTGCAATATCAAAGGTGCAGCAATATCAAAGGAAGGTTAACCAGGAAAATAGTTTTTGTGTGTGGCAGATGCACAGGGGCAATAAATACTGAAGATGTACAGAAAACAGATTCCATCACATGCCAGGGGGAGAAACTAGAATAGTTAATAGCTTCCTCTACCTAGGTGACCAAGTTTGGAGTGGGGGCGGTTGCTCTGAGAGTGTAGTGACTAGAGTAAGAATAGCCTGGGAAAAGTTCAGAGAGCTCCTACCTCTGCTGGCAACTAAGGGCCTCTCACTCAGGGTGAAAGGTAGACTGTATGAGACATGTGTGTGAACTGCCAAGCTACATGGCAGTAAAACATGGGCCATGAATGCTGAGGACATGCGTAGGCTTGAAAGAAATGAAGCTAGTATGATCTGCTGGATGTGTAATGTCAGTGTGCATACAGGACAGAGTGTAAGTACCCTGAGAGAAAAGTTGGGCATAAGAAGCATCAAATGTGATGTGCAAGAGAGGCGACTGTGCTGATATGGCCATGTGTTATGTATGAATGAAGACAGCTGTGTGAGGAAGTGCCACTCCCTAACTGTAGAAGGAACCTGTGGAAGAGGTCCTACAATATCAAAAGTAAATTGGAACCAAAACTAGACATGATGACAATGACATTCCATAATTTCAGGTAAGCAATGTATGTGATAGCCAATGTAGAGAACATATGTATAAGAGAACATACATATATCTGATGTAATGTGAAAACTGTACATGTATTTTATATAAGCTGAAAGGATGAACACAGTTACATTTATGGGGAAACATAACTGTCATTGATGCACAGAATTAAGGTGCATGATTAATTTTTCAGGATCTCTTCATTTGTTTCACCACCACATATGAAGATGTGATGTAAATAAATCATCACTAATAAAACACATTGCCACCTAAGTTTCTTCTTGGCAAACACCCATCACCCTTCTATAGTTTGTGTATGGATGACCAAAACTAAGTAAATGTTTGAGGACTTCTTGGGTATAGAAGTTGAAGAGACCATGTAAGAAGCTCAAATATCAGATATAAAGCATTTTGTATGAAATTTTGGTATGTCATTAACGTTACTTTAAGTTTCTGCCACAATTTACTTTCATGTTTTTAGGACAGTTTACTTTCACTTTTTTAAAATGATAGGCTGCATTTTAACCTTGGAAAGATATATAGGAAAGGATATGTCTCAAGAAGTGTTAAGTAAACTATGTGAAATGTTTATTATACCGAAAATAAATTAGGTAAGATTTGAAAGCAAAAATCTTGTAATGGAAATTGTATAGACATGTGAGATTGTAAATGTAAAATGATATATTGAGAAAACGATATTAAAGAAAAAATAAATAAAATTATAAAAAGGTGAGGAGTTATGAATTAAAACTGTATGGAAGAACTGAAAACATATATTCTTAAACAAATTTGAAGATGGCATGGACATGCATGGATAAATGTAGAAAACAAGCTGATAAAAAATCAACATTGAATGAAATGTTATAGTATGAAAGAAATCTGAAAGAGATATTAAATTAAATAAAAATATATATAGACACAGGAGTGGCTGTGTGGTAAGTAGCTTGCTTACCAACCACATGGTTCCGGGTTCAGTCCCACTGCGTGGCACCTTGGGCAAGTGTCTTCTACTATAGCCTCGGGCCGACCAAAACCTTGTGAGTGGATTTGGTAGACGGAAACTGAAAGAAGCCTGTCGTATATATATGTATATGTATATATATATGTGTGTGTTTGTGTGTCTGTGTTTGTCCCCCCAACATCGCTTGACAACGGATGCTGGTGTGTTTACCTCCCCCGTAACTTAGCGGTTTGGCAAAAGAGTCCGATAGAAAAAGTACTAGGCTTCCAAAGAATTAGTCCTGAGGTTGATTTGCTCGACTAAAGGCAGTGCTCCAGCATGGCCGCAGTCAAATGACTGAAACAAGTAAAAGAGAGAAAAAGAGAGTATATATATATAAGAAAATATGAAATTATTGATAATGCAAAGAAAGTTTAATAAAATGTTAACTCCATGTGTGTGTGTGTGTGTGTGTGTGTGTGTGTAGACATACCGTAGTTTGATTTATGTCCTTTTTGACTTAACATCATTTTTGGAAGAAATTAATGTCAAAAATCAACCTCGACTTCAATAAATTTATGTGACATCTTGTCAGTCTCAGTTTTTAGAAATAAAAAAACACCAAAAAAACCAATACTTAAATAGAAAACCAAATAGAATTCATGTGGAAATATGTACAAACCACTTATTAAAACCGTTAATAAATCTTTTTAAATGTTTTATTGTGTTGTGTTGTTTTTGTGCGTTAAGTCACTTATCTTAGAACCAATTAATGTGAGTTGTGACTGTGAGGTATGAATGTGTACACACACACACACACACACACATACTTACACATACACAAACATACACAAACACACACAAATACGCACATGTATACATGCATACAGACATGCACGCACGCACACACACACACACATATGCTCAAACACATGCATAAACACACACATATATGAACCCACTCACACACACGCACATACATCCACATGCACACACACATGCACAAACTCACAAATATGCACACACATACGCACACACATATACACACGTATGCACACAGACATGCATGCATGCACACACATGTACAAACACACATGCATAAACACACACAGATATGCATAAACACATACATACACACACATGCACAAACACACAGAGACATATACATGCACATATACACTCATGCACACACACACACATACACACATAAACATACACATGCACACATACACACACATGCACACACACACATAGACACACACACACACATAGACATACACATACACACACACACACACACACATAGGGGTACATTGATGCAAACAAGAAAAGTAGAATTCAAAATATGAGTATCTGTATATTTGTATTAATCTTGCTTCTCCCCATTGACTCTTCTTCTATATGCTCGGATTCTCACGAGTCACTACATTCGGCTCCTCCACCGCCCCCACTCCCGACTCGTGACACCTTGGTGATACCCTGTCAGCACCTACCACAGTTCTACTACAGCCCCACCCCTCTTTCTTACTCTACCATCCCATCTATGCCCTGATCCCCTGTTCCTTGCAAGTATATCTTGGCAGTTACCACCCCGCCCTCTCTAGCTCTTGCTGTCTCCTAACAGGTCCAGTTAGTAATATGACAGTAGGAAAAATTCAGAAATTCAGATAAATTTATAAAGTTCTGTGTCAGCGAAAAATATAAAGAAAAGAAAAAAAAATTTAATACAATAAACTCAAACAGTGAAATAATTCGACTGAAGACTTCGTGGGAGAGAAGAGAAATGTCAAATGGTGTTTGAAGAGTAAATAAATCAAGATTAGTGTGGAAGAGAGAAGAAACAGGATGTAAGGGAGAGTTGAAAGGTAAAAAACTGTTACTTAATAGAGGGAACAATGGTTAGAGGGAGGAGAAAAAAGTAAAAAAAAAAAATTCTAACAGGTTTGAAAAAAAAAGAAAAAAGAAACGGTAAGAGGGAAATGCTTTGAAAAATGCTGGAGAAGGAAATGACGAGGATGTATTATAGAGACATGCAAATACAGGCGGAAAAACGGGTAGAAAATCTCACTCCTCTTCCATCCAGTGAGATTTGATATATACAGGATTGTATACTGTCCTCTCAAGATGATTAAAGAAACTAATAGTAGCTTGAATATAAATCCTGTCTGTATATATATATACATACATATAGATAAATAGATAGATAGATAGATACAGAAAGAGAGAGAGAGAGAAAAACAATTGCATAAACACATGCATGCATATATATATATAAATGTATATATATATATATATACACACAGCAGAATCTCGGTTTTTGAACAACTCTGATCATAAATAAATCGTACTTTAACTTTATCTCCTGTCTTTCACATATTCATTTAGCACAGTAGTACCTTGGTTTATGAATGCCTCTAATCACGAATAAATCGTGTTTTATATCTATCTATCTATCTATCTATCTATCTATATATATATATAATAATATATAGGTGCAGGAGTGGCTGTGTGGTAAGTAGCTTGCTTCCCAACCACATGGCTCCAGGTTCAGATCCACTGCGTAGCACCTTGGGCAAATATCTTCTATTACAGCCTTGAGCCAACCAAAGCCTTGTGAGAGGATTTGGTAGACAGAAACTGAAAGAAGCCTGTCATATATATATATGTATATATTTGTGTATCTGTGTTTGTTCTCCCACCATCACTTGACAATCGATGTTGGTGTGTTTATGTCCCATAACTTAGCGTTTTGGCAAAAGACCAATAGAATAAGTACTAGGCTTACAAAGAATAAGTCCTGGGGTCGATTTGTTTGACAGAAGGTTGTGCTCCAGCATGGCTGCAGTCAATTGACTGAAACAAGTAAAAGAATAAAAGAAAGAATATAGAATTGTATTACCACAAGTGTATTGTATATATATGTATACATATATGTGTGTGTATGTATATATATATATTTGTGTATATATATATATATGTATATAAAAATGTATGTATTTATATATCTATGTATATACAGACACACATACATATACAAGGAGAGAGATAGAGAGAGAGAAGGTGAGAGTGAGAAGTAGAAAGTGAGTGATGAGGTCAAAAAGTCAGAAAAGGGGAGAAAGTTGTGCATTAAATGTCAAATGCGCAGGTAAAAATGTTTAAAGTTATGTGTGTGTGTGTGTGTGAGACATGTTTCTTTTACAAGACAGGACCACACCAGAATCGGACCATTGTGTCAGCATGTCAGTGTGACATAATTTTTATAATAGACTCTCACAGTTATTCAGTGTTGGTACATAAATAAAGCAAAATAAAAAAAAAAAAAGAAATTTAGGATGATTAAAGAAAAAAACATACTAATATAACAACTATTGCAATTTTTCATGCTTTTTATGGGTTTTTTTTTTGGTTGTTCTTGGTACAGGTATGGTGGCGTGGGTAGGAAGTTCACCTTGCAACCCTGATACTATGTTTCAGGTTCAATCTCATTGTACAGCACATTGAACATGATGTTTTCTCCTGTGGTCAAAAATCAACTGATAACAAATGCTTAGTGGAAGAATTCAGAAACTGGAAACTGTGCAGAAATTACTCTGTGTGCTTGTGTGTGTGTGTGTGTGTGTGTGTGTGTGTGTGTGTGTGTGTGCATGCGTATGTGCTTGTGTGTGTTATTTCTTTATTACCCACAAGAGGCTACACACAGAGGGGACAAACAAGGACAGACGAATGGATTAAGTCGATTTCATTGACCCCAGTGCATAACTGGTACTTATTTAATCGACCCCAAAAGGATGAAAAGTAAAGTCGACCTCAGCAGAATTTGAAATCAGAACGTAACGGCAGACGAAATACCGCTAAGCATTTCGCCCGGCGTGCTAACGGTTCTGCCAGCTCGTCGCGTATGCGTATGTGCATGTGTGTGTGCTTCTGTGTATATATTTACATGCATACGTACAAGGAACATGCGGAAGGGGTAGACCCAGGAAGTCGTGGAACGAAGTGGTGAGAAAGACTCTACAGATGTTGGGACTCACAGAAGGGATGACAGGAGACTGAGACACCAAGCAGACACCTCCAGCTAAGTAGAAGCATGGTTGCCCTTGTATACAAGTTTGTCCCCTGCAACCTTCTCCAACTGATCATCCCAAATCTTGCAGGCTTGTAGGTGCTGGTGTCACATGAAAATCACACATGCTGGTGCTGTGTTAAAGCACCAGGTACACTCTGTAAAGTGGTTGGCATTAGGAGCCATGCCAAGACAGAAACCATACCAAAACAAACATGGAGCATGAACAGCCCTTTAGCTGGTCAGATTTTGTCAAACTGTCCAACCCATGCCAGCATGGAAAACAGACGTTAAATGATGATGATGATGATGATGATGATGATGATATATGTATATGTATATATATATATATATATATATATATATATATATATATATATATATATATATATATATATATATATATATATAAATTATACTATTTTATAGATATTGTTATTAATTAACAATACTCGTAGACGGATATATATATATATATATGTATAGATAGATAGATAGATATGAGGTAGAATCAAAATTATCTGTACTCTTGTTTTTCCAATGTATTTACACAAAAGCCAGGGATATAAAAGTTCATCAAAAGTGTCCCCTGTCCCCACTTCTATACGTTTTGGCTCTCGAGCCTTTACTGAGGAAGTTGGAGAATTTGGGACACACCCCCAATGAAATCGAATGCGGTAAGTCGGTTTCTGTTTATGCGGATGACGTCACCATCATCGTGTCCAATGAGGCTCAGCTACCTTGTGTAGAGGACGCCATCAAAGGATATGAGACGGTGGCAGGAACAAAAGTTAACAAGAACAAGTCCATCAGCTTGCACCTCGGCACGTGGAAGAGCAAGCCGGTATCGTCCAGTGTCGTGGGTCACTGGACAGATAATCCTGTTAAGTTGCTTGGATTTTGGTTTGGACCAGACTCCCAAATGGAGAAGAATTAGAGCGAGGTGGCAGACAGGGTGGAAGCTCTAGTTCGGACTTGGTCCGGATGGGCTCTATACCTGAAAAGAAGGGCGGAGGTGGTACAGGTGTTTATCGCACCTGTAATCACCTACCACCTAACCGTTGTCTTTTGCCCTGACTCATGGCTAAACAAGTTGGAGTGCCTCCTTTTCCGCTTTTTGTGGAAAGGAGGAAAGCCACTTGTAAGGTGCTCCATCTACTGCCAGGAACTGCTAAAGGGTGGGTTAGGGATGGCCTGGCTTATGATGTGCAAACATGCATTGAGGCTGAGACATCTCTGGTGCTACCTGGGGGGTGACAAGGTGTGGAATCTCCTGGCAGAGGAATTCTTCCTGCGAGCAGCCTCTTTGGAGAGATTCAAACCCGGTTTTATTAAAAAGACACAATCTGACAGAATGGCAAAAGGAATGTCAGCACACACTCATGCTGATCCACAAGATGGGCAAGGCCGGCAGTGGGAATACCACTTCGGTTTTGTATAGGGTGCTGGTAGAGTTTAAAAACGATGATGTCCTAGGAGGGTCTCAGGGGTTTGATGAGAACTGACTTACCAACCTGTTCTAAAAGACTTTCGGGTTGGGGTATTTGGATAATTACCAAAAATCTCTGACCTGGCAGTGCTACAGGAACGCTTTACCTGTTCGTGATAAGTTATCTAGGTATGGAATGTCAGTGCCAGTGACATGTCCAAGATGTGGGCTGGACGATGAAACTGTCCCACATGCTTTTGTACACTGTTGGAATCTTTCAGGTTTGATAGTTTACATTGAACACGTGTTGTCACACCTAGGCAGAGTACAGATATCAGTTACAGAATCTATAATAGAGATTGTGTCGCCCACCAAACTCTCAAAGGAAGGTGAGGCATGCTTTTTCCTTACAGTAGCAGTGTTGAAAGAGTGTGTTTGGAAGACTAGACTGCAAGGACTCGTGACTGGAACCTTCATCTCTGGCCCTGGATTTCTTACTTTTTTCAGATATCATCTGAAGAACAAGATAGGGCTGGAGAGGAGATGACTGTCGCGAAGTGTGTTTGACAAAAGATGGAAGGATGTGGTGAGAAAGGTGGGTGCAAGTGACCCTGCTTAATCTTCATGGAAAAGGAAAAAGGTGTAGTTCAGCCCATCAAGTTTTACCCCCAAAAAGTCAAATTATATATCATCCTAAATTTAAAAAAATCAAGTATCATTCGAACTCATTATAACAATAATTGTTTGTATTGTCCTGTTTTGTCCCCTCTGTGTACGATAATAATTATCTTCATAAAAAATTCATCTCTAGTGAACAGGTGGTCCACCACTGAGGATGAGCACAAATAGCTAAGAACCATATGGTCTGGTGGTCCCATTGCTGTTGCAAGATGGTAGGGGTTTGCTCCCCTGCTTACAATATATGTCAGGTGCAGATTGCATTGATAACCAGCTAGAGAAGGATCCTGCTGGAGTTAAAAATCGTAGTAACATCAATTCCTATGGAACAGCCATATTGAAGTGGAGATAAGCATTACTTCTCTCTCTATATATATACACAAGGGTTGGACAAAATAATGGAAACACCTAGCAGCATAACATCATAATACTGGAATATCTATAAAACCATCAAAAGTTTGTTTATTTTTATGTTTTTTGATTTATTATTAGTGTTGTTTAATATGTTTTGCTAAAATTGCTGTTTCTTTTCAGATATCATCAGAAAAGCGTAATTAAAATTCATTAAAATGACAGAGCTATCGGACTTTCAAAAAGGTCAAATAGTTGGTGCTCATATGGCAGGCACTGGCATGATGAAAACAGCTAAAATGTTTGGTGTATCAGGAAGTATTATCTCGAAAGTAATGACAGCCTTTGAGAAAGAGGGAAAAACCTCCTCATCGAAATAAAACAGAAAGAAAACCAAAACATTCAGATAGGGTCCGTTGGACTCTTACACAAATTGTTTGAAAGGATCACAAAATTATAGCTCCCAAAATTACTGTAGAACTTAATGGCCACCTCAAGAACCCAGTCTCCACAAAAACTGTTCGCCAGGAGCTGTTCAAAGCCAGATTTCATGGATGGGCTGCAATCAGAAAACCACTACTTTCAAAAACAAACGTTGCAAAATGTTTAGATTGGAGTAAAAACCTACAGAATTGGTCTCTAGAGCAGTGGAAGAATGTTATTTTCTTAGACGCATCATCCTTTACTTTATTTCTGACCACCAGCCGAGTATATGTGTGGAGACAGCCAAAAGAAACATTTGACCCAGACTGCCTTCTTCCAACTGTTAAACATGGAGGAGGATCTGTGATGATCTTGGAAATCTGCCGGCCTGATGGTTTCCCTTTATGGCAGAATTAATAGTCAAGACTATTTAAGCATTTTATCTGATTAAATTCATCTTATGGTTGCGGAACTGTTTCCGGAGGGAAATGCAATCTTTCAGGATGATAATGCACCAGCTAAAGTTGTTACTGAATGGCACGAGGAACATTCTAGTGAAGTTGAACATCTTATCTGGTCACCACAGTCCCCAGATCTCAATATTATTGAACATTTATGGTGTATTTTAGAAAAACAAGTAAGGAGTTGATATCCTCCACTACAAGAACTGGAGACTGTTTTAACTGAAGAATGGACAAAAATTCCTTTGGAAACAATTCAAACTTTGTACAAATTCATACCTCATAGAATTCAAGCTGTAATTAGTGCCAAAGGTGGTCCTACTCTATATTAAAATTAATTTGTTTGAAATTTTAAGGTGTTTCCATTATTTTGTCTAACCCCTGTATATATATAATGCTTATTATAGAAACATTACTTCTATACATGTATGTGTGTGTTTGTGTGTGTACGTAAGCTAAAGAAACTTGCAGATACTATGAAATTCCTACAGGTACCATGGAATAACCTGTAAGTGGTTGCTCGAGCTGCTGGAAAGAACAGTTAAATCTCTCTCAAATTCCACCTGACCATCTTAAAGAAGTTAGAACACATTGGCTAGTGTGGAGTTGTGTGGCTTAGTGGTTAGGGTTTTAAATTCATGATTGCAAGATTGTGGTTACATTTACTGGACCGCGCAGCAAAGCACTATAGTTCATGCTTCTCCAGTCCACTCAGCTGGTAAAAAAACGAGTAATCTTGTGATGGACTGGCGTCCCATCCAGGTGGGGAATTTATTATACGCCGCTGAAACTGGGAAACTCAGCCCTTATGAGTCAGCATGACTCAAAAAGGCAACTTTAACTTTACTTTTTTTTTTGCATTGATTTAGTTGAGTCCAAAATTACAAAAGACAGGATGGTCATGGTTATGGTTGCAACCACTGCTCATAATTTTGCTTGATCTATTACCGTTATACTTGTATACACTAAATTGCCTTGAGTAAAGATGGGATGGTCAAGAGTGGAAGGCTTTGATCAAAATTCTGTTGATTTGAATTGGAATTTAAACTGAGGCAAAATCATATCATCTACTATAATAATACTCTTGTGTATTTCTCCGTCACACCATATGAATGAGAAAGGAATGGGTGACAGATAAATAAGGGAGGAAGGAAGGGGTGATGGCAAACTTGGTAGTGGGATGATGGAAGTTCTGCGTGAGTATGTGTGTGTATGTAAAAGGGAGTCATGTGAATGTTTGTGTGTGTGTATGTGTGTGTATGTGCAATGGAAGTGGGATGATGAACAATCAATGCTGAAAAAAAAAAATCAAACTGCGTTTCAACTCTGTATGAGTATATGTGTGTATGTATGTGTGTGTGTGTGTGTGTGTGTGTGTGTGTGTGTGTGTGTGTGTGTGTGTGTGTGTGTAGAAGGGAAGTATGTGAATGTTTGTATGTGTGATTATTATGTACTTTATTTCATATCTTATTTGTATATAAAATACTATAATCAGCTGTCATTTTTGGCTGCATGGGGCTAGCTAGTTTTTATTTATATTTTTTATTTCATTTGTATATACACGATTAAGTCTCAAATGAAAAACTGGATGGTCCAGTCTGGAACACCTTTGATCATAAGTTTGCTACATTGAGCCCACCTTGATGTAGTAAGCCTTACATTTTAGTATTTAAACTGACTGCATCTGGCCAAAATATTCTGCTTCTTTCGTGTTCAAAATAGCCAGATCTGGCCTCTCACACCTACCCTTCAATGTCATTATAGAAATAGACAATGACGTCATTGAAATCTCAAAGCTGTGAGATAATGCAGGATTAATTCAAAACAAAGTTGAATAAATAAGAATTACATTTGAAAGAGAGTAATCTGAATTGTTAAGGGTTAAACTGACCCAAATATTCTTCCAGTTTTATTTTCAAAGTGGCCAGATCCAGCTTCTTATGCCTACTCTACAATACCATTCTAAAACTAAACAATCATATCATTGAAATCTCAATGCTGTGAGATAATCCAGGATTAATTCTTATTTCTTTATTGCCCAAAAGGGGCTACACACAGAGAGGACAAACAAGGACAGACAAAGGGATTAAGTCAATTCCATCAACCCCAGTGTGTAACTGATACTTATTTAATCAACCCTGAAAGGATGAAAGGCAAAGTCGACCTTGGCGGAATTTGAACTCAGAACGTAGCAGCAGATGAAATACTGCTGAGCATTTCGCCTGGCGTGCTAACGAGTCTGTCAGCTCGCCGCCTTAACTAGGATTAATTCAAAACAATGTGATTAAATAATCATTACATTTGACAGAGTAATTTGAATGCTAAAGGGTTAATCTAGCCATATTTGTCCAAAATATTCTACTTGTTTTATGTTCAAACTGGCTAGATCCAGCCTCTCACACCTACCCTACAATGCCATTCTAAAGATTAAACAATCATCGCATCGTCGAAATCTCAAAGCCAGAAGATAATGCATGATTAATTCGAATCAATCTAAATAAATAAGTATTACATTTGACAGAGTAACTTCAATGTTAAAAGGTTAAAAAACAACAACAACAACAACAACAACAACAGCGGCAGCAGCAGCAATTCCATTCCTGCCTATTTCTTTCATGTCAAATTCTTAGTACTTATTCATTTTCTTATCCTTCTATGATACTGAATTCTATCCAGAAACGGTTACAACCTCCTCTCCTTCTTTCTCACTCTTTCTTATTCTCTTGCTCTCCCTCTTTCGTCTCTCTCTCTCTCTCTCTCTCTCTCTCTCTCTCTCTCTCTCTCTCGCTCTCTCTCTCTCACACACACACACATACACAAGTACCCAATACATACTCCCTTCATCTTTTGTTCCCTATCCTACAAATCTTCTTTGCTTAATCTAGTTTTCCTTACTCTAAACCCCTGCTTTTTTCCTTCCCTCCCCTATTATTTTATTTATGCCTTTGACATATATTTTTTTTCCCTCACTCTTCCAGCACTTTATATTTTTCTTTATCATTTTAACATTTTTTTTATTATCTAATAACTATTTCATACTTGATATGACCTACTAGATGCTTAATCAACCATGGCAATTTTTCACAATCTTACACTTAACCTAACCCAATCTTTCCACTTATTTGGTTTGACACACCCAATACCCTGATATCTTTATTTTTTAAATTTTTCCATGTTGTTAAAATATATGATTTTTTTTTCTTTTTTCTTCTTACTTTTTTGGTGTCATAAAGTTGATATTTCAAATGAGACATGTCAGCATATATAGTATTCTGTGTCTACGTATGTATGTATGTATGTATGCATGTATGTATGTATGTATGTATGTATGTATGTATGCATGTATGCATGTATGTATGCATGTATGTATGTATGTATGTATGTATATTATGTATGTATGTATATTATGTATGTATGTATGTACGTATGCATGTATGTGTGTGTATGTGTGTGTATGTGTATGCATGTATGTATGTATGTAATATGTATGAATGTGTGTTTGTGTGTATGTATGTATGCATGTGTGTCTGTCTGTCTCTCTCAGTCTCTCTCTCTCCCTCCCTCCCCTCTCTCTCTTTCTCTTTCCTTCCCTCTCTCTCTCTCTCTCTCTCTATATATATATATATATATATATATAAATGTGTGTGTGTGTGTGTGTATACATATATATGTATGTACATATATTTATGTACATGCATGTATATATATATATATATATATATATATATATATATAAATAAAATTAAATTTGTATGTAATATAATTTTAATCTTCAGATTTTTAAAATATGCTAGACCATTGGTTTTAATTGATTAATATCAATTTCTACCCTCAAAGACTAAATTTTTATATATATATATAGTAGAATAAGAAATAGTAAGTCCTTGGTACAGAATAATACATGTGAAAAAATGAATAGAAATTCAATAATTAGATGCTTATAAAGTTATAAACATCTAATTATTAAAGCGAAAAATCATCGGAAAAGCAATTTCTATTCATTATTTCAAATGTATATGCATATATATGCGTATATATGTGTATGTGTGTATATATATATATATATATATATATATATATATATATATATATATATATATATATGCATGTGTGTATGAGTGTGTGTGCATGTTTGTGCATGTGTATATGTGTGTGTGTGCGTGTGTGTATAGATATGTATTATGCATGTCTATATATATATATATATATATGTATATAAATATATGTACATATGTATATAATAATCATTTCTATTATAGACACAAGGCAAGAAATTTTGGGAGGAGGAGTTAGTCAATTACATCGACCCCAGTGTTTTATTGGTACTCAATTTATCAACCTTGAAAAGAAGAAAGGAAAAGTCAACCTTGGTGGAATTTGAACTAAGAACTTAGCAGCGGGCAAAATGCCGCTAAGCATTTCATCTAGCGTGCCAATGATCCTGTCTGCTCATCGCCTTATATATATATATGTGTGTATATAATAATGAAGGCAGCTATAAGCAATATAAAATCAAAAAGGAAAAATTCACTTCACTAGTTGTGACTGAGGGTGCAGGGTAGTACCTACATTCCTAGGAATAAGAGCTAAAAAGCTCTTTCTTTCTTTCTCTCTCTCTCTCTCTCTCTCTCTCTCTCTCTCTCTATATATATATATATATATATATATATATATATGTATATATGTATGTATGTATGTATGTATGTATGTACACACATACACACACACACACATACATTATGTAGTAATAGGTTATAGCCAATCAGAAGGTTACCATTGTTTTCACATCTAATATTGCTCTTAGCAATATAAGCAGTTCATCAGTTCTGTTGCACAAGGCACTCTTTACTAATGGAGGTAAGAATACAGTCTTGGTTGGAATGGTGGTGAAAAAAAAAAGCCTGAAATGAAGAAATTCTTCTCAACAGAAGTCAACAATGCAAACTTTACCTGACCAAGAGGGTAAGGATCCTAAAAAATTTACTTGATCCAGGGGTCCTTCTTAAATTCGAAAAGTGAAATATTGAGTTGGTGTCCTCATGAGAGAAGATTCATGATGGTGACGAGAGATTCTCCATTTGCTGACAAGTGAATGACAGAATTGTTTAAAGGAGGAAAACTGTCTTTTCCAGAAGGGGTTTTCACTTCAAAGAATTTCATTTCCGGAAAGTTTCTACACTACTATGCTGACCAAGACTGTATTCTTACTACTATTTGTAGAGAGGTTATATGCCTCTGGTCAGCAAGTCTGATAGATTTCCTATTACTAAGAGCAGTAACAGATGTGAAACCAATAGTAACTTTCTGACCAACTATAACCAAAAAGAAAAATGTATTAAATATTATTGGTCAGAAAAAGTTTTTAGACTAGTTTCTACTTTTGACTTACAAACAACTGCGTCTAATATATATATATATATATATTAGGTGCAGGAGTGACTGTGTGGTAAGTAGCTTGCTTACCAACTACATGGTTCCAGGTTCAGTCCCACTGCATGGCACCTTGGGCAAGTGTCTTCTACTATAACCTCGAGCCAACCACAGCCTTGTGAAAGGATTCAATAATGGAAACTTAAAGAAGTCTGTTGTATATATATATGTGTGTGCGTGTGTGTGTGTGTGTGTGTGTGTGTGTGTATATGTATGTATGTATGTATATATATATATATATATATATATATATATATATATATATAATCCCTAGTGCGTACTATATACGAGGTTAAAAATGAAAAAATATTTTCTAAGCAATGTCCGAGTCTCTATTTGCTGTCCGGCAATGTTTATTCAGACGCATTTTGTGATGTCGGGTGGGAAAATACCTTAAGCTAAGCCTGAAAGCAATGAAGTCATAAAAGAATCATCCATAACTTGCAGTAAGCAACATTTATTAAAATAAATAGTTCAACCTGCTGTTTGTATTGGCAGTTTGCATCATTACCATGATGTTGTAAATCGTCTGAATTGGATGGTACTCAGGATGATGTTGTATGGAAAGATGAAATAAATGAAAGTGAATCTTCTGATGTTCACTGTGAATCTGACGATGACAGAGACTTACACTATAATGATGCTGACATGTTTACGGAGGAACAAATGGAACAGTTATTTGATGCTGAAAGTGACGTTGAATTTGAAGGATTTGAATAAATGTTTCTGCTTTTGCAACTGAAAGTGATAAATATGTAAAGGCAATTTACTTAATATTTATTTTTCACTGACGTTATTACTGTTATTTCTTTATTTTCTGCGAACAAGTGCACAAAAAAGCAACACGTCAGCATTATGTCATACATACAATAATAATAAAGGGCGTTATCGTATATACGTTTACAAACCAAGGACGTTATATAGACCTCTTTGACTCAAGTTAGAGAAGAGGTATGTATTATACACAAGATTTAGGTTTTTCAGAGGTACAGCCCTCTAAAAATCCCCTGCGTATTATACTCAAGGGCAGACTATACTTGAGGATTTACGGTATATATATATATATATATATATATATATATATACCTCTATATTGATGTATGTAAATCTAACTGTGCATATATGCTATATTTGTATATTTGTGAATGTCTCTGTAGTGTTGAATGCTCCATATTCAAATTTATTTTCCTTGAATGCTATTGGTTAGCTAAGGTGTTTACGGTTCAATGACATTATAAGGCAAAGCATTTCTATAAACATAATAGCATTCAACCATAAAAAAATATACACATATACATACTTTTATACACACACACATATATGTGCACAAGTATGAATATTTTTATATATTTGTATATATATCTATATACATATGTATATATATACATATATATATATATATATATATATATATATATATATATATATATATATATATATATATATATATATATATATTTATATATACATTTATATATACATATATATACAAATGTGTATGTGTATGTGAGTGTTTGTATGAATATATATATGTGTACGTGTGTGTGTGTATCTCTATCTATCTATCTCTCTATTTATCTCTCTCTCTCTCTCTCTCTCTCTATATATATATATATATATATATATATCATCATCATCATCGTTTAACGTCCGCTTTCCATGCTAGCATGGGTTGGACGATTTGACTGAGGACTGGTGAAACCAGATGGCTACACCAGGCTCCAATCTGATTTGGCAGAGTTTCTACAACTGGATGCCCTTCCTAACGCCAACCACTCAGAGAGTGAGAGAGAGAGAGAGAGAGAGAGAGAGAGAGAGAGAGAGAGAGTGTGTGTGTAGATCTATATGAAGCAACATAATCTTGTGAAAAATCCATTTATACATGGAGATGAGACTACTTCCATCAATCCGAAGCAAGCCAAAGCAAAGTTTGATGTGCGTTGATTTTCATGCAAAAGGAAGAAGTTTAAACAAAGATAATTACAATCACATTACCTCTTTTTAAACACAAAATGGAAAGAGAAATGTGACTAAATCATCTTACAACATCTGACGATTAAATGCACCCTATATATATATATATGAATGCAGCCTTTGTATAAATATATATATATATATATACCTTTTACATATATATATATATATATATATACCTTTTACATATATATATATATATATATATATATATATATATATATATGAATGCAGCCTTTGTATAAATATATATATATATATATATACCTTTTACATATATATATATATATATATATATATACCTTTTACATATATATATATATATATATATATATATATATATCTTATGGCAATTAAATTCACCCTATAATCTAGGCTGTTTAATCAGAATTGAAAAAATCAGACTGAATTAAAATAAGGTGGAAAAAATTCAAGGAGCTGTTATCTCTGTTGACAACAAGATGATTCTCTCTCTAAGTGAAGGGCAGATAAAACAGTACTTGCATTTGATCTTTTATACAACATGGTCAGCGCCAGATTAACCATTAAGCAAACTAAGCATGTGCTTGGGGCCTCAAAGGAAGGAGGGGGTGTCACAGAAATGGTAAATGGTTTACGGCGCAAATGAAATCACTTTACACTTACTCAAATAATATTTGGGATGCCTTTATCTCTACTCAGTATAGATGCAGATGTATTACCTAAGATTAATTTTGAGGATCTGATCAAAGACTTTGCAATTCAAAAAAGTAGGAGGAAACTTTTCAAATATAAATAAAGTGGAAGTAGACAAAAATAAACATTGTTTTCCCTCTTACTGTTTAGTTTCGTTTTGAAAAATAAAAATTTATTTTATGGTTTGTTATTGTTTATATTTTGAATTACATAATATTTTATGGGGGCACCAAAATCTTTTAAATGCTTAGGGCCTTGATGGGTCTTAATCCGGCCCTGTACATGGTAGTGAGATATTAGCACTGAATACTGAGTATATATGAAGGTTGGGAAGTCCAAAGTGGATATGATCTGCCAAATGTTTAATGTCTGTGTGTATGAATAACAATGAGAGAGAAATGGTCTGAATGAAAATCTGAGTGTAGAGAAATCAGTTGTAATGTATAAAAGGAATGGCTACATGGATATGGACATGTAGAGCATATAGATGAGGATAAGTGGATAGAGAAGAGCCAGGAGATTCATGTGACAGAAACCAGTGGAAGGAGAAGAGAAGACCAAGGATGAGTTGAGTAGAATTAGTAAAAGCTGAGCTCAAGAAGATGAATCTGTTAAAGACAGTAAAGGAATGCAACAAGTAGCAGGAGACTGTGATTGGAAAAACCCATCCAATCTGTGTAAGAAAGGGAAAAAAGAATTACTTCAAAGTGATGGTTATTAGGATGATGATGATGATGATGATTGACTTTCCGTTGGTTGCAATGAAGAATATTCCAGATCATCCAGTCAATGGAACAGCCAGCTCGTGAAATTAACGTTCAAGTGGTTGAGCACTCCATGGACATGTGTACCCTTAATGCAGTTTTCAGGAAGATTCACCATGACAGAATGTGACAAGGCTGGCCCCTTTGAATTGCAAGTACAACTCATTTTTTGCTAGCTAAGCAGACAGGAGTAATGTGAAATAAAGTATCTTGCTCAAAGACACAATGTGTCTCTGGGAATTGAACTCTTGACCTTATGATCATCAACCAAATACACTTACCACTAAGCCATGTACCTTCACTAACATAACAATGATGATATAAACCTAAAGACCCACAACTGTTATTTGCAACAGAATATGGTTTGGAAACATGTATTATGGTTCCTGTTTCTTTACTACCCACAAGGGGCTAAAATAGAGGGGACAAACAAGGACAGACAAACGGATTAAGTCGAGTACATCGACCCCAGTGCATGACTGGGACTTAATTTATTGACCCCGAAAGGATGTAATGCAAAGTTGACCTCGGCGGAATTCGAACTCAGAACGTAAAGACAGACGAAATACCGCTAAGCATTTTGCCTGGCATGCTAACGTTTCTGCCAGCTCGTCACCTGAAAACATGTACTGTGCTTCTGCTGACTGTTTTGTGTGCCTGTGTAGTCACAAACAGGCATAGATACCCTATCTTGGTCCTAGACTATGAATCACTTAGCAAGACAGGAAAATTAACAAGTTAGAGACAGAAAAAACCTTTGAATATGACAAAAACAGATTATAAATCTTATCCACTAATACAGTTGTTTTGATTGGTCGGTTGTCTTTAACACATGTGTATTGTGCAGCAAAGATGTAGAGAAGAGAGGCTCTGAATACATGGTTTGCAAATGAAATGGTAAAATTACAATCCATATCAAAGCTTCCAAGCCAATTTCTGAAAACACTTGTACAGTAGAATCAAATAATTTCCTTTAGAAAGTCTGAATTTTTTAGAGAAGAATACATGGCTATATTCAAAACAAAAGGGTAAATTTGTTCATAGTTGCAGGTCACCCCTTCTATATCAGAATGCTGAGCACATGCACCTCTAGATATACTGCATGGGTAACAAATGAAACTAGACAAGGCATCATTGTTACAGTAATTTATGTGATCCAGGTGAAGTTGTCTTTGATGTTTCAGAATGTTACACAGCAACAGAATCATAATATACAGAGCTTTAAAACTACTCCTGGAAATATGAATGAAAATAGCATAAAAATTATAATTTAATGCAGATAAAATGCCCTCTAGAGAACATGAATGTCATTTCAATGCTACTCTTTGCAGTAAAGTTGCCATTCTAATTGTTGAACAGGTAAGACATAATGCAACAGAAACGTGATCAATCTCTCACCACCAGAGTCTCAGATACACACAGTTCATATTTGACCCATAGCAATATCCTCTCATGTTCTGGAAAGGACAAATATAGAGAACTCATGTGATTGTATTTATTTTTAGATATTAATAAATCTAGACAGGGCTGGGTACTGCTAATAGCATATATGTTTATGTATGTGTATGTATATGATGTATTATATATATATATATATGTGTGTGTGTGTGTGTGTGTGTGTGTGTGTGTGTGTATATACACACACACATATGCACACTCATGCATGCATATATGTATGTGTATGCGTGTGGTGTATATCAACTTTTATGAAAACTGGTTTCCCAAGGTTCCCTACTCATATGGTGGGAAGATTTTGACAGTAAAATCAGAGAACAAAACAAATTTACCAATAACCACCACCACCACCACCACCACCACCACCACCACCACCACCACCACCACCACCACCACCACCACCACCACCACCACCACCACCACCACCGCCGCCAACATCATGGCCACCGACATTACAACTACTACCAACATTGACTCTACTATCACTAGCGTTACTACTACTACTACTACTACTACTACTACTACTACTACTGCTACTACTACTACTAGCACCATCACCTCTAGTGCCACGACCATCACAACCAAAGCTACTAGCAACAACAACTCTAACAGATATTATCCTTCATAACCACCACCACCGTCACCACCACCACTATCACCACCACCACCACCACCACCGCCTCCACTGCCACCGCCGCCACCACCGCCACCACCACCACCAACGCCACCACCACCACCACCACCTCCACTGCCTCCACCACCGCCGCCGCCGCCGCCGTCACCCTCACCACCCTTTACGTAACTGCTACCCCACAACCATTGCCACTACCACCACCACTACTACCTTCATTACTATGTTCCTCATTAGCACCCCCACGGTGACCATCAAAACCACTGCCATAGCTACACCACACTGCTAATACTACTACCATCACCACCACCACCACCACCACCACCATCACCACCACTACTACTACCACCACCAATTACAACACTTCCCCCATCACCACAACCACAACCATCACCGCTACCTATAATGACAACAACACTACAAATGCAAGCATGATTATCACTACTACCCTCTCCGCCTCACCATGGCCACCACTATCACTACCACCAACAGCACCACTACCACAAATATCAGCAACATCAACATAATAACCACTCCCACTACCACCTACACTAAAACCACCACCACCACTACCACCACCAACAACAACAACAGCAACAACAACCAACACCACTCCCACCACTATTGCTGCCACATGCATTCACCACCACCACCACCACCACCACCGCCACCATCGTCACCAACACTGCCAACACCACTAACGACAACAACAACAACATTACACTCTGTGCCATTAACACTACTTTTGCAATTACCACCTTAACAACAATTAGTACAACAACAACATGAACAAGTACAACAAAAATTAGAATTTAGATTGAAAAAAAAAAAGGTAAAAAAAAAACACAAGCAATCATAAATGTATGTTCAAAACCATTTCACCTGAACAAAAAAAAGAAAGAAAGAAAGAAAGAAAGAAAGAGAAATGAGATAATACAAATATTTAAAAAATTGAATAAATTATAAATTTTCTATTGATATGAACATTTTCATATACACTTATTATGCATACACAGCCTCACAATAATAATCATACATACATGCATACGTGCATATATATTCATACATACATACATACATACATACATACATATGCATGCATAAATACATACATACATACATACATGCATACATACATGCATATGTACGTACATACATCCGTACATCCATACATATATACATGTGTACATACATGCATGCATACTACATACATACATACATTATATACGTATATGTGCGTATATGCGCAGGCACGTGCATGTGTGTGCATGCACAAGTGTGTGTGTGTGTATACAAGTATTTTGATGCAAACAATAAAAATAGAACTCAAAACATGAGTATATATATATATATATATATATATATATATATATATATATATATATATATACTTTTATTAATATTTATCAGAAGTAATAAAGTCACTCAGGATCCAAGAGTTTTGTGTGTCGGCACTTATCAAACCTATATATATATATATATATATATATATATATGTTTATGTTATCTATGCACATACACAAGCACACATATATGCATGTATATTATATGTATGTATGTATATACCTCTGAGCCAGTGATACATGACCTTTTTCTGTCATGACCTTTGATAATTATTTCCATATAGTCTGTGACCCACCCAATGTTGACTAAATACAGAACAAAAGTTTAACCAGAAATATTAAAAAAAAAAAAAAAAAAAGGCAAAAAAAAATCCCACCACCACCACCTGCTACCCATATCTGAAGGGTAAAAATATCAAATTAGGTATATGTAATAGAAAAAAAAAACACAATTAAAACTTTCAAAATTTTGAAGATATATTTGTTTGATTCATGACATGATCTGAGATTGTATTTTGAAAATGAAACAGTTTCACCATGGAAGTCTCATTTAAAATAAAAAAAAATTCATATCACACAAAATCTATTATATTCACCTTTCATTTTATATCATGAGATATCAGCATCACAAAGCTATGATCAGTTGTTAGTGATATGGTTCTATAGCAGATGATTGAGAACTCACCATTAACTAAGTTTCAAACAGCTGCAGTGGAACTGCATTTGTGGTAAAGGTCACAGGTATGCAACCAACATTTTGATATCTCATGCAATAAGCAAAAAAGATAAATATTGCAGGCTGATTTTGTTTGATTTTAAATAGCTAAAATAGGGTTTTTTTCAGCATAATGAAAGAATTCTTCAAGCCAAGTGAGATTGTAGTCGTGGCCAATGTCAGTGTCGTGTAACTGGCATGAAAAATGCAGCCTTCAAACGTTGGATGATATACTGTGCTGAGAAGCCCTGTCAAATTAAGTGAAATTATAGTTGTGGCCGATGCCAGTGCTGTCTGACTGGCACCCATGTCAGTGGCACGTAAAAGGCACCATTCGAGTGTTGGACCTCGTGGAGGCAGTGACAGGTGACCATGACCTTTGGTGATATACCGTGCTTGTGTAGACTGGTCAAGCCAAGTGAGACCATAGTCATGACTGATGTTGGTATCATGTAACTGACACCCATGCTGATGGCATGTGAAAAACACCCACTACACTCTTGGAGTGGTTGGCATTAGGAAGGGCATCCAGCTGTAGAAACCATGCCAAATCAGATAGGAACCTGGTGCAGCTCCCCGGTTTACTAGCTTTTAGTCAAACCAGCCAACCCATGCCAGCATGGAAAGTGGACGTTAAACGATGATGATGACTAATCTGTATAAAAATTCTTCTAACTAATATGCATAAACACTTCTTTTCTTAAACGGACATCAGCATTATGTCCCACTAAAAATTTAGTATGTCTTGATGGACGAGATGTATAGATAATTGGAACTTGCCAAATAAATATGATATGAATGGTGCCTTCCAAAATCACACAGACGTAATATTGAATATGAGAGTGAATGAAAAAAAGCAAACCATCTAGAATAGTAACTTCTAGTAAAAACTCGAAAGAGAAAAAATATTTAATGCTTGCAAACATGCTCTCTAGAGCACAAAAAGATTCACCCAGTTCAAGCATTAAAATGTTTGCCCGTAGGAAAGCCACCCTATCATGAAAGAAACGTGAAAAGAAAAATGAAAATCTCATCATACACAATGATAGTTATTGATGTTTTCTTTTCCTTTTGTCAAATGACAAAGGACTGCAACACACCTATACAACCCATGTTGACATTATAATGATGATGATGATGATGATGATGATGATGATGATGATAATGACAATGATGATGACAATGACAAAGATGATTATATATGCACAGTTTTGAAGGTATACATTGTTATATATATGTGTGTGTATATATGTAAATATATATATATATATATATATATATATATATATATATATATATATATATATATATATATATATATATATATATATATATATATATATAAGGTTTAGATTTAGATTCAAGATTGAATATGGTACTTATGTTTAGGCACCAGAATATAGTATGGTATGGTATTATACAAAAACCATTCCAAAAAACTAGGTGATCAAAAAATCAAAAAAAGCAACACGGATTTCAAAGATGATTGCAGTACGCACGTTTCATGCTACTCCATTTAGTTAAGTAATGCGAGCATTACATTAAATGCAATATGTAGAGCAATCTTCTTGAAATCCGTGTTGCTTATTTTGATTTTATATATATATATATATATATATATATATATATATATATATATATATATATATATATATACATGTAATTTTAGAAACACATTCCTTCATATACCTTCTTCTTCACTCTATACAGGCAGACAGGTAGACATACACATGCAAACCTTCTCTCTCCCTTTCTCTCTCTCCCTCTCTCACACTCATAAATGCTCTCACACATACACATAGAACTGAAAAGTAATCAGAGATGATACACTTGTTCAATACACAAACATACCAAGGTACATACATACGTGTGTGTGTGTGTGTGTGTGTGTGTGTGTGTGTACATGTGTGCGTGTGTGTGTGTGTGTGCACGTATATATAGGAGCACTCCGTCGGTTATGATGACAAGTGTCCCAGCTGAACAGTTTGCTTGTGAAATTAACGTGCAAGTGGTTGAGTACTCCACAGACACGTGTACCCTTAACGTAGTTCTCAGGGAGATTCAGTGTGACACAGAGTGTGACAAGGAGGGCCCCTTTGAAATACAGGTACAAATCATTTTTGCCAGCTGAATGCACTGGAGCAACTTGAAATAAAGTGTCTTGCTCAAGGACACAACGTGTTGCCGGGAATTGAACTCATGAACTTACGATCGTGAGCCGAATGCTCTAACCACTATGCTACATACCTTCATATATATATATATACATACATACATGCATATATATACATACACACACGCATACATACACACATGCATATATATACACACACACATATATATATGCACACATACATGTAAATATATATATATATATATATGCATATACATACATACATATATATATATATATATATATATATATATATATATATATATATATATATATATATATACATACACATGCACACAAACACACACACATACATATAAATATCTATCTATCTATCTATCTATTTATCTATCTATCTATATATATATATATGCATAAACATACATATATATATTCTGTATGCATCCTTTCAAGAAAATGGTTTACCTTACTTCTATAAGCTCATTATAGCCCTGAAGAAGTTCTGCCCCATATAGTTAAAAATGATACCATTCTTAGCATATAACCAAATGCTTAGAATTGCATATCAACAAGGGGCTAGAACTGAAATATATATGTAGGTCCTTTTGCATCTACCATTTTCTTTTTGAGCTTTATAACTTATTATTTATTTGTATTATTATTTCCTTTTTAAATTTCAACATCTTTATATCAATTAAATTATTCATACATCCATCTTTCTCCATTTTCTTTCTTTCTGAGATACTTGAATGAAGATGTGTAGATTTGTGCTGCTTCCAAGAAATAATGTGGAGAGGAAGTTGTTTTAGGTTCTTCACAGGAAAAGAACAAAGGTATAAAATTTTCTGGGTAGGGAATACTGATGGGGTTAGAGGCATGGGTATAATCCTTGTGGAGAAATGGGTTGATAAGATAATCGAAGTAGTCAGAGTCAGTGATAGAATACTTAAGTTTAGATTATTGCTACAACATAGATTAGCAATCATTATTTGGCTTAAGCCCCTCAGCCAGGGTTACCTGATGAACAGAAAGACCAATTTCATGACATACTCTTGCAGACTACCTAGTTGACGAATGACGGACTTTCTCTTTGTGGCTGGCGACTTCAACAGGCACGTTGGACAACATTCAAGGAGCTTCCATGGTGTACATGGTGGCAACGGATTTGGTTCCTGCAATGAGGAGGGAACCAGGCTGCTGGAGTTATATAATACAAATGGTCTTATGATCTGTAATACTAACTTCAGGAAATTTGCTAGTTACCTGTTCACCTACAAGTCTGGTGGGCACACTAGTCAGATTGACTACATTCTCACCAGGAAACGGGAAAGATGGCTACTTATAAATGCCAAAACTTTCCCAAGTAAAGAATGCACTCCGCAACATATGTTAGTAGTTAGTAGTAGGGTTAAGTGGCTGTCCAGAAGACGACCAACATGGAAAAGAAGGGTCTGGAAGCTTAAGGATCCTCTAAATGTACAGAGATTTAGAGATGTATTACTTGTAGTTTTTGACGGAAAACAGGAGGACATAGCATCACATAATGTGGAGGACAACTGGAGGTTTGTATGGGATAACTTGTTGAGGGCTACTGACCAGATCTGTGGCTGGTGCAAAGTCCCCTCTCCACCTAAGATAACATGGTGGTGGAACAATGTAGTTGGCAGGGCCATTATGGTAAAGAAATAGGCATGGAAGAACTGGAAGTGCAATGGTCCCCTGATCCCTTATCTGGTGGTCAATGTGGAAACTAAGGATAGATGAGTGGTTGGTGAAAGCTACACAAGCCATATACAGGAATGCTGTCAGTAAGGTGCGAGTTGGCAATGAGTAAATTGAAGAATTCTGGGTAGAAGTACGGATTCACCAAGGATCAGTCCCCTGCTCACTCTTATTCCTCATAGTCCTCCAGGCAATAACAGAGGAATTCAAGGCAGGCTGCCCTTGGGAGCTCCTCTAGAGTCAACCTAACAAAAACTAAAGTCTTAGTAAGTAGGAAGGGAGACAAATTACAAATCTCTTCAGGCAGATGGCCCCGCTTGATCAGTAGAAATGGTGTAGGTAGAAACTCCATAAGATGTACAGGGTGTAAGCTATGGACACATAAGAGGTGCAGAAATATCAAAGGAAGCCTAACTGGGAAGATAGTGTTTGTGTGTGGCAGATGCACAGGGTAAATAAACACTGAAGATATACAGAAAACAGATTCTATCACATGCCAGGGGGAAAACTAGAGGTAGTTGATAGCTTCTGTTACTTAGGTGACCAAGTCAGTAGCGGGGGTGGATGCTCTGAGAGTGTAGGTGCTAGAATAAGCTTAGCTTGGGCAAAGTCCAGAGAGCTCCTACCTCTTTTGGTAACAAAGGGCCTCTCAGAGTGAAAGGTAGACTGTATGATGCATGTGTGCAAACAACCATGCTACATGGCAGTGAAACATGGGCTGTGACTGCTGAGAAAATGCATAGGCTTGAAAGAAATAAAGCTAGTATTACCCACTGGATGTGTAAT
>NC_142944.1:13639193-13644193 GCF_046866305.1 Octopus bimaculoides | reverse complement strand
TACACATACATATTCATATACTTATACATACGTACATATATGTGTGTGTGTGTGTGTGTGTAATGCTTATATGTGTACTTTCCAGGGAGGTGACATGTTCAAAAGAAGCCATATATGGCCACATGGAATGAAAAGCTCAAAGACAAATCTGAGAGCGAATAAAATTGGGAAGAATGTTTCTAAGGTAACATAGATGAAACACCTATATTCTGTTGGACTAACAGTTATTGACTAAGTATTTTATATGTGTGTGTGTGTGTGTGTGTGTGTGTGTGTGTGTGTGTGTGTGTGTGTGTGTGTGTGTGTGTGTGTGTGTTCATATATCAGGTCATCCAATAAGTTCTGTCCGAATTTTGAATAAAGAAAACAAGTGACCAAATGATATATTTAATTGAAATTTAATCATCAATGTACTTTCCCTGATTATCTATGACTTCCTTCCATCTAATAACAAGCTTTTTTATCCCGTCAATGTAAAACTCTTTTGGTTTCAAAGTGAAGAACTCTGAAATTTCAGTTTCGACCTCCTCCTGGCTTGCGAAAGTTATGTCCCCCAAATGATTTTGTAAGCTACAAAACAAATAGAAGTCTGAAGAAGCAAGGTCAGGAGAATAAGGTGGATGAGAAATTGTTTCCCAACCAAGCTCTTCGATCTTCTGTGATGTGATTTTTGGAGTGTGGGGTTGCGCATTGTTCTGATGAAACATCACTCCTTTTTGATTGACTAAAGCGGGTATTTTTTCTTCAAAGCTTGGTTCAAACGCTCTAATTGCTGATAGTAGACTTGAGCGTTGATTGTTGCATTAGGTGGTAACAATTCAAAGTGAATTACTCCTTTGCAATCCCACCAGATAGAGAGAAGAACCTTTTTCCCATGAAGATCCCTTCTCGGTTGTGGTTGAGCTTTTTCCCTTTTACCAAGCCACTGTTTACAACGTTTAACATTTCGATAGAAGATCCATTTTTCATCACAAGTCTATCCAAAAAGGGTGAAATGAGTTCGTGAGAATGAAGATATGAGCAGATGTCAACTCGGGACTTGCGGTTGCTTTCGGACAATTCAAGAGGCACCCATTTTCCAAGTTTAGGAACCTTTCCACGTTGTTGAAGATGATGATAAACAGTTGTATGGTTTGAACTAAGCTTTATTGCCAATTCTTCAACTGATAATGCAGGATTTTCTTCAAGTAATGCCTCAAGGAGCTTATCATCAAACCCAACTGGACATTCTATTCGATTTTCATCTTCAAGGCTGAAATCTCCACTTCTGAATTTTGCAAACCATCTCCTGCAAGTTCTTTCATTCATGCATTCTTTCCAATAAACTGAGTATATGTTTCGAGTCGCTTCGGCTGCAGAGTTTCCTTTTTTGTACTCATAAAACATTATGTGCCTTAAATTCTCTTTGGATACTTCCATGTTAGAATGGGTTTTAATCAAAGAAATTTTAATTCTATTATTCTGTAAAATAATATTTAATTAGTTTAAATGCGCACAAATGCATAAAAATAATTTCTAATTCCATTAGACATTCTAAAATACTATTAAATTTCATTCAATTTTAAAAAAAAATAAAATCGGACAGAACTTATGGGATGACCTCACACACACACACACACACACACACACACACACACACACACACACACACACACACACGCACGCACACACACACACATGCATGCAGTCAGACTGTTTAAGTATGAAAAGTGTGTAAGTGTGACACCTATGTAAGTATGACACCTATGTAAGTATGACACCTATGAAAATATATCATGGGAAACAGACCTCTTGTATTTGAGTTATATTTGGGCTGATATTCTCAAACGGTGAGAAAATCGAGTGAAAGGCATTAATATTTCATTTTACACAAGAATAGAAGTGATTAATTGCAGTCTGTAACGGATTGTGAAATCCATTACAATGAAGTCACTATGAGTCTATTAAGAAACGATTGTTAATATTTTGAAAGCACAAGCTTAAAATTATGCTAAGTTGCTGTAATGGTGGATTTTTGCCCATAAGTTAGCACATAGTTATAAAGTAAACAAGCCAATGAAGGGATGCTTTTACAACTTAACATGATCTTTTGAGTTGTTAGAAATAGCAGCCAAAATCTCTTTCAAGGCAAGCTCTGTCTTAACCCTATTCTTTTCTATTCTGGGCACAAGGCCTAGAAATTTTGGGGGAGGGGGCCAGTCAATTAGATCGACCCCAGTACGCAATTGGTACTTAATTTATCAATTCCGAAAGGATGAAAAGCAAAGTTGACCTCGGTGGAATTTGAACTCAGAAAGTAAAGACAGACAAACTACCGCTAAGCATTTTATCCGGCGTGCTGACGTTTCTGCCAGCTCACCGTCTTCTGCCTTAACCCTATTGAGACACACAGTGTTTTGGTATGTGTAGCCAAAAAGACCAAACTGTTTTTTTCTGTTGAGATTGAAATTGATGGGTGCATGTAGAAAATAAAGGATAAAGTGCCTAAAACTCTTTTATTAGTATGTAAAACTATATATATATATATATATATATATATATATATATATATATGGCAGTGAAACATGGGCTGTGACTGGTGAGGACATGCGTAAGCTCGCAAGGGATGAAGCCAGTATGCTCGGATGGATGTGTAATGTCAGTGTGCATACCCGACAGAGTGTAAGTATCTTGAGAGAAAAGCTGAACATAAGAAGCAACAGTTGTGATGTGCAAGAGAGGCGATTGCGCTGGTATGGACATGTGGTGAGAATGGACGAGGATAGCTGCGTGAAAAAGTGCCACACCCTAACAGTTGAGGGAACCCGTAGAAGAGGTAGGCCCAGGAAGACCTGGGTTGAAGTGGTGAGGCAAGACCTTCGAACATTGGGCCTCACCGAGGCGATGACTTCTGACCAAGACCTTTGGAAATGTGCTGTGTGTGAGAAGACCCAGCAAGCCAAGTGAGACCTAAATCCAAGGCCTCTGCCAGGGGTGTAGCCAGCCCACATATGCGTACCTTTCCTACATTGGACGCTAAACTCCGCTTGCGAAGATTTGTTGAGGCAAGTGAAATCGAAATCGAACTAAATTCAACAATTGGCAGCCATGCCAACGTCGTCTCCTTCATTGGACACGAAACTCAGCTTGTGAAGACTTATTGGGGCAAGCAAAATCGGGATAGCACCTGTGCCCAGCGTTGCCTTTCTGGCACTTGTGCCCGTGACATGTGTAAGGATTTTCGAGCGAGATTGTTGCCAGTGCCCCTGGACTGGCTCTTGTGTGAGTGGCACATAAAATACACCTTTTTGAGCCTGGCCGTTGCCAGTACTGCCTGACTGGCCTTCGTGCCAGTGGCACATAAAAGCACCCACTACACTCTCTGAGTGGTTGGCGTTAGGAAGGGCATCCAGCTGTAGAAACTCTGCCAAATCAGATTGGAGCCTGGTGTAGCCATCTGGTTTCACCAGTCCTCAGTCAAATCGTCCAACCCATGCTAGCATGGAAAGCGGACGTTAAACGACGATGATGATATTACTCTTTTACTTGTTTCAGTCATTTGACTGTGGCCATGCTGGTGCACTACCTTTAGTCAAACGAATCAACCCCACCACTTATTCTTTGTAAGCCTAGTACTTATTCTATTGGGATCTTTTGCTGAACTGCTAAGTTACAGGGGATGTAAACACACCAACATCGGTTGTCAAGCGATAGTGGGGGGTGTCAAACACAGACACACAAACATAAATATATATATATATATATATATATATATATATATATACGACAGGCTTCTTTCAGTTTCCTTCTACCAAATCCACTGACAGGGCTTTGGTCGGCCTGAGGCTATAGTAGAAGACACTTGCACAAGGTACCATGCAGTGGGCTTGAACCCAGAACCATATAGTTGGGAACCACACAGCTATGCTTGTGCCTATATGTAAAACTATATATATTATATGGGTTTTATGTTATAGCTAACAAAAGATGATCTCTGATGAGCTATTACACTTCAAAACATTTATTTCATCTGGTTGATGGATTGGCCTAAAAATGCTTTCAGCGTGTATCAGTTAGGCTGATCAATTGGCCTGGGTGTCCCAACAGGGTTAAGTAAAGAGAGGATACATTGTAGAATGTAGTCTGGAATGGCTTTGATTACAGCTCTGTTGACTCAGGGTTAAACAGCAATGATTATATTAGCAACTATGATGCTGATGAACATATCTCTACCTGGTTGGTTGACATGCTAGAAGTGGCAAGCAAATTGCTCTCAAGTTACATCCGGATGTCTTAAATAAAGAAAGTATCTATTAAATGATGTAGTTCAAAATATTACCCATAAAGGATAGAATGACCACAGTTGAAATGCCTTTAATCATATGTCCTGATGTCTGGGCTGCCTTGGAGTTAGAAAACAACATAAGATAAAGAGATGCAATCCCAGTCAGCCAAAGTTCAAACCTGGATTTGGTGCCTTAGTTAAGATATCATTTCATAAATCTTTCTAATATTTATATATTGCATTTTTCATGTTATATTTTTTATTTTTTATTTTATTCATCAGTCTTTTACTGAACTACTATGTCATGGGGATGTAAATAGACCAACACTGGTTGTCAAGTGATGATGGGAAATAAACATAGAGAGAAAGGGACACACACAACTATATATGTATATATGTGTGCGTGTGTGTATATGTGTGTGTATGTATATATATATATATATATATATATATATATATATATATATATATATATATATATATATATATATATATATATAAGAATTTAAGGATTGGAGAAAACGCATGTTATAATTGCATACTTTATTCCTACATATGTTTCAAAGGATTACAACCTGTGTGATCCATAGGGATCTTTGATATTAAAATTGTAACCTTCTCATCAGGGAAAGCATGGAAATCATCTTAAACGTAAGACATTATGACCGATTATGAAAACAATAGATGGATAAGGTTATGACTTGATTTCCCTGATGAGAAGGTTACAATTTTAATA
>NC_142944.1:13629193-13636693 GCF_046866305.1 Octopus bimaculoides | reverse complement strand
TTTTTTCCTTCAAGAAAAGCATACACAGGGATTATATGACCGTAATGTCTTTTCCTTTCTATTTTTTGTTTTTGTTTTTTGTTTAATTGGTGCAGTATGCTTTGAGTGAGATTTAGCTGCTATTACTTGCAGATAAAGGTATTGTGAGTAACACTGTACAGAATGCTGTCTGGAAAGCTACTACTGACGTTTTATGGGAATATATTTTGTGCACAGGTGGTGTTGTTCACTTGATCAGTTATTTATTGTGTCCATATGTGTGTGTGTGTGTGTGTGTGTGTGTGTGCATGTGCTTATAGATCCAGTGTCAGCCTGGTACATTCTAAACTTCCTGTTTGACACCCATAGCATGGGCTTGCCCTTGTGTCTCTATATTTTCAATGACAGAGTGTGGAAGTCACTGCCCAAGTGTTCATGTTATCAAAGCAATCTTTATCAGAAGTATCCTACAAATTGTACTGAAGCTGTTTTCAAGCTTTGTGTCTTATCTTTTAGTCGTGACAGTCTTTGGGTTACGACCATGCTGGGGGGTACCATCTTGAAACAAATTGGCTCCTGTACTTATTTTAAAAATAAAACCTGGTATTTATTCTATCCTTCTTCCCCACCTCTCTCTTGCCAAACTGCTAAGTTACAAGGACACAAACATACCAGACCTGGTTTGCAAGCTGTGGGGGACAAACACAAGCATAATGATGTACAAAGACACACACACACACACACACACACGAACTGGCTTTTAGTTTCCATCTATCAAATCCACTGCACTGTTGGAGTGGTTGGCATTAGGAAGGGCATCCAGCAGTAGAAACCTTGCCAGATCAGATAGGAGCTTGGTGCAGCCTCTAGGCTTGCCAATCCTCAGTCAAACTAACCAACCCATGCCAGCAAGGAAAGCAGACATTAAATGTTAACCTGATGCTATAGTAGAAAACACTTGCCCAAGGTGCCATGCTGTGGAACTGAATCTGGAACCATGTGGTTGGGATGCAAGCATCTTACCACACAGCCAGACCTGTGCCTGCTGGTTATGAAGTTTGCTTCAAAATCACAAGGACCCCGAGATTGATCTTACCCTGTGGCATCTTGGGAAATGTGTCCTTTCTTTTTCTGTTATTACTAATCAACACAAGCCATGTGAGTAAAATTGGGCTGATGGAAAATGTGAGGAAGCCTCCTGGAAAAATTGTGCCTTTATGACAAAGCTAAATCCATTAACTTACTTTACTGTCTGTCTCTCATTAGCACTGTTGGTTACAACGACGTGGGTTCCAGTTGATTTGATCAATGGAACAGCCTGCTCATGAAATTAACATGCAAATGGATGAGTACTCCACAGATACATGTACTTGTAATATAGTTCTCAGGGAGATTCAGCAAGACACAGAATATGACAAGGCCAGCCCTTTGAATTACAGGTATAACTCATTTTTGTTAGCTGAGTGGAGACTGAAGCAATGTGAAATTAAGTGTCTTGCTCAAGGATATAACGTGCTGCCAAGAACTGAAATCATAACTTTGCAATTGTCAGCTGAATACCCAAACCACTGAGCCATGTACCTCCACACTAAGTCATATAATTGTTGAGTAAAGAAGTAGTCAATTTAATTGTATCTATCTTAAATTATGATGGAATTTACTCCACTCGTCTTGTTCGGAGAGAGAGATAGAAAATAAGAAAGAAGTAGAGAGCAAGAGCAAAAGAAAGAGAGGAAACAGACACAGACATAGGCACATGAACACAAGCAGAGGCGTTAAGGTTGACTCTTGAGAGATTTGAACCTCTGAATGCAAAAGGATAAAGATAGATTGTAGATGTCAACTGTTTGATGTATCCATCTACATGCCTGGAGGGTCATTGCCTCTGATCGGGTGCTCTGCAAGTCTTGATACTTATTTTTACCAGATGTGTTGGGTAGAGCAGCATGGAGTAGACTAAAGGCAGTGAGCTGTCAGAAACTTTAGCATGCCGGCCAAAATGCTTAGTGGTATTTTGTCTGTCTTTACATCCTGGGTTCAAATTCCACCGAGGTCAACTTTGCCTGTCATCCTTTCGGGGTTGATAAAATAAGTACCAGTTGCGTACTGGGTTGATCTAATCGACTGGTCCCCACTCCCTAAAAATTTCAGGCCTTGTACCTAGAGTAGAAAAGAACATGGAGTAAACTAGCTTCTAAAGCCATGAATTGATCCCTTGAGCTCGTGATCAGGAATCCAGTTGACTAAACACTAAGCCATAAGCCTTCTCTAAACTCTGAATTTAGAATTGAATATATATAACTTAGCAGGATGGACCCCTTTACTCCTAATTATGTCAGAGAAAAAGAAAGCATGCAAGACATTAATTGAGATTCAACGATACTGCAAAAAGAAATATGAAGTGGAAAGCTATTGATCACAATGAATGGCAAACTTGAACAGTAAACTGACCAGTATGGAGAAAGCTTATCAAGACATGCCAAAGCCATGAGCAATCATAGCTGTGATGACTGACTGCAAAAAAGAAAAAAATGTGTGTGTGTGTGTGTGTATCTAGTTTATATAATATTCAGAGTGCGGTGGATAAACTGTTGTCTAATTTACGCAAAAATGAAAATAACACCGACATCTCATTTTTAACAAGTATACTTACCAAAATTACATAACAATGTTTTGAAATACTAAGAGTAAATTTATTCAATGAAATCACTATTGGCTTCAATCACGGTCTCCAGACGACTTCAGAATCTCTTGCAACTCCTCTGGACGGACTTCTTATTTAGGTTGGTCAATGCTGCCATAATCCTTAACTTCAATTTATCTTTGTTGTTACAAGGAGTTCTCTTGGTCTCTCGCTCAACTGTGCTCCACACAATAATCAAGAGGGTTGCAGTCTGGGAATTTAGTTGGCCAAATGTTAGGGGTGATGTGGTCACAGAAATTGTCTAACAGCCATGACTGGGTTCTCCTGTTTCTGTGGCATGGTGCAGAGTCCTGTTGCTAGACATAGGGTCTACCATCAGTCACCCTCTTGACCCAAGGCAGAACTACGTCGTCCAGGCACTTGATGTAGGCATCTATGTTGAGTCTGAAGCCATGTAGGAAGATGAATGGAGACATGATGTTGACTGGATGCTTGATTTTTATCATTCTCAGTACATGTCGTCAGATTGCACTCTCCTCAGATTGACGCTCAAACACCCTGAAATGTTCGTACTGGAGCTTCCAGCATGAATGCCAAGCAGTACAGCATTTCCAAATTTCTAAATTTCTGGCAGAGTGAATTGTGTCATGGTGCTATTTTTCTCACAGATGGTGCCTGACTGACCCTACTATATTGTGTAGTCAACAAAATCAAAAACAAACAATGGGCATGTATGAAATTAAAAGTATAAAATGGTGACAATTTACCCATCACACCCATACCACGTATATAAATATATGTATATTATATATGGCATATATAATATATATATATATATATATATATATATATATATATATATATATATATATATATATATATATATATATATATATATATATCATAAATATATACATATAAATATATGTATATATATGTATGTATATATATGTATACATATCTATATCTATATGTATTTATCATTTGTAAAAGATATAAATCCAAAAGAAGAAGCACACTCTAAGATGTAGAGTAGTATGTATTAACAATATGGAAGGCTGGTTTATGGGATCCCTTTAGGTTTCCTGTAGCTTTATGGTGTATCGTTATATCCCCAAACCCTTTATGGGTGGAAAACCTAAGGTAATCTCATAAACCGGCCTTCCCCATCTATATCTCCATATATATAAAAAATGCACCATTCGAGCATGGCCAGTGCTAGTGCCACCTGCTGTGCTGGTGGCACGTAAAAAGTACCTGCCACACTCTTGGAGTAGTTGGTGTTAGGAAGGGCATCCAGCTGTAGAAACTCTGCCAGATCACTGGAGAAACCTCCTGGCTTGCCAGTACTCAGTTGAACCGTCCAACCCATACCAGCATGGAAAACAGACATTAAATGACAACAACGATGATGATGATGATATATACATACATACATACATACATACATACATACATATATATATATATATGTATATATATATATATATATATATATATATATATATATATATATATATATGTGTGTGTGTGTGTGTGTATATATATATATATTTTAGTACGGCGAAAATAATTCATGAAAAAAAAATGTTTTTTTCATTAATTATTTTTCTTGTGAATTATTTGCTCCATATAGAAATTATTTTCACGGTGCTGGTTGTCATGATTCAGCACAAAATGAAACAGCTGCAGTGCAATATGATGGGTTGGAGGAGTGGGGGCACTCTATCATGGTAATGCATGCTGAGGAAGGTGAGGCTATTATGCCAGTCCAAAAACTAGCCCATGGGAATCCAAATACTTGAATGTATGTTGAGAGATTGTCTTAGCCCGTTTGCCCGCAGACGGTTGATTTCTGTAGTTATTATCAGTGGATATTAGCGATTTAAATAAGTGTTTTAACCTTTAATATCTTGCAGGTTGGCATACTTACTATGTCCTTTGATTAATTTTAATCTTTCAGCTATATACATATATATATATATATATATATAGTTTTAGGGAAAAGAACCAAGTTTCAAGAACTCATTGATGAAAATCCACTATCACATATAGAAAAATTAATAATTAAAAGCACAATAAATGAGTATAATATAAAACAAAGTAAATATCATAAGATAAAGATAGTAAAATGATAGTCATGTTACTATCTTTATCTTATGATATTTACTTTGTTTTATATTATACTCATTTATTGTGCTTTTAATTATTAATTTTTCTATATGTGATAGTGGATTTTCATCAATGAGTTCTTGAAATTTGGTTCTTTTCCTTAAAACTATATATTTTTATATATATTATAATCTATGAAGCTCAATTTAATTTTAATTTTTTATAAAGTGATTTTAATTGAGTTTTTACCTGTAATTTTGGATTTTGTCCCTAATATATATATATATATATATATATATATATATATATATATACATATATGTATATGAATATCTTTATGCATGTATATATATATGAATGCATATATATATATATAAATATATATATACATATATACACACATATATATATATATATATACATATACATATACATATACACACATAAACACATATACATACACACACACAAGCACACATATATATATATATAAATATATACATATATATATGAGCGTGGCCATTGCCAGTACCATGTAACTGGCCCTCGTGCCGGTGATACGTAAAAGCACCCACTACACTCTCAGAGTGGTTGGCATTAGGAAGGGCATCCAACTGTAGAAACTCTACCACATCTGATTGGTGCGTGGTGCAGCCATCTGGCTCACCAGTCCTCAGTCAAACCATCTGACCCATGCTAGCGTGGAAAGCAGACGTTAAACGGTGATGATGATAATGATGATGATATATAATGTTCAATAGCATGTATACATCATCATCATCATCATGACATAGCATGTATATATGTATATATATATATATATATATATATGTATATATATATGTATATATATATATATATATATATATATATATATATATATATATATATATATATATATATATATATATATATACATATACATATATATATACATATATATATACACATACATACATGCTATTGAGCATTCAATTGTTTCTGCTTAAGTTCACTGAACTTTGTACGTTTGATGTGGTAACAGGTGTGATCTATCCTTTCCTGTGACAACCACTCTGGCTGTCACAGACACAACTGCTTTGCTGATTGAAGCCAATATCACAAATGGTCCTTGGTACCTTCTGGTGTACCAGTTGAAGTCCCCCTGAGTGCTTGTGAATGTCATTGTTGTTGTTGTTGCTGCTGTTATTGTTTATGATAATGATGATGATGATGACAATGACTATGGCAACAGCAACAATGATGATGATGATGATGGTGATGATGGTGATGGTGATGATGGTGATGGTGACGACGATGACAGTGACGGTGACGTTGACGGTGATGGTGGTGGTGGTGACGGCAGTGGCGGTGGCGATAGCGGTGACGGTGACGGTGACAGTGACGTTGACGATGATGATGATGAACATAATGCTGATGGTAGTGGTGATGATGGTGGTGGAGCCGGCAGGGAAGACAGAGCCGGCAATGGCAGCAGCAGTGGATCAATGGTGGAGGCGGCAGTAGGGATGACATCAGCAGTGGTGGCAGCAGTAGTGGTGGTGGTAGTGGTGTTGCTGCTGCTGGTTGTGGTAGTGGTTGTGAGTTGAGATGTAGGGATGATGGTGGTGGTGGTGATGGTGGTGGTGGTGGTGGTGGTGGTGGTGATGGTTGCGGTGTTGGTGGTGGTGGTGGTGGTGCTGCTGCTATTGGTGGTGGTTGTGGTGGTGGTATTGGTGGTGCCATTTATGGTGGTGGTGGTGGTGCTGTTGTTGGTAGTGTTGATGGTGGTGGTGGTGGTGGTGGTTGTGGTGGTGGTTGTGATGGTGGTGGCGGTGGTGATGGTGGTGGTGGCGGTGGTGATGGTGGTGGTGGTGGTGGTGGTGGTGGCGGTGGTTATGGCGGTGGTGGTGGTGGTGGTGGTGGTGGTGGTGGTGGTCATGATGGTGCTGTTGTTGGTAGTGTTGATGGTAGTGGTGGTGGTGATGGTGGTGGTGGTGGTGGTGGTGGTGGTGAAGGTGGTAGTGGTGGTGGTGCTGCTGTTGGTGGTGGTGCTGCTGTTAGTGGTGGTCGCGGTCGTGGTGGTGCTGTTGATGGTGGTGGTGATGGTGGTGGTGGTGTTGGTGTTGGTGGCAATGGTGGTGATGATGCTACTGCTGCTAATCCTCGTTGTGATGCTGCTGATCATGGTGGTGGTGTTGATGGTGTTGATGGTGGTGGTGCTGCTGTTGCTGATAGTGGCGTTGGTGCTGCTACTGCTGTTGATGATGATGAATCACATCCAGCAAATTCGTAGGGGTGTATGTGGTGGGAGTGAGGATGGAGATTTCTGTCTTAATTGACCCAATTTCTCAGACGAATAAAGTTACTGTAAAGCTTGCCTCCAAGCCAAAATTCAAATCATACTTATAACAATAACAATGACATTAACAACAACAACAACAAATGTTTCTGATCTAAGCACAAGGTCAAAAGTTTTAGTGGGAGGTTCTTAAACAATTAACTCAACCCCCAATAGTTGACATGCACTTTATTTTATCAACACTAGAAAGACAAAAGGCAAAGATGATCCTGGCAGGATTTTAATTCTGAATGTAAGTTGAAGCAAATACAAGGCATTTTTTTTGCCAACACAGTTTTTCAAGTAAGAGAACTTGCATAGAAGAACCAGCAAAATGCTCACAATATACAACATGCGTCACCCTAAAAGTAATAGTGACTGACTCTACTTACCAAGAAAGGAAGGTGGCAGAGAGTTACTAAATGCAGAAGACAATGGTAGTAAT
>NC_142944.1:13584193-13624193 GCF_046866305.1 Octopus bimaculoides | reverse complement strand
GAGGCTATAGTAGAAGACACTTGCCCAAGGTGCCATGCAGTGGGACTGAACCCAGAGCCATGTGGTTGGGAAGCTAACTTCTTACCACACAGCCGCACTTGTGCCTATGTATATATGTATGTGTGTGTGTGTGTGTGTGTGCGTGCATGTGTGCATGCATGCATGCATGTGTGTATATATATGCATACACACTTATATATGTGCCATGTATCCAATCTTTTGGATCATTGATCAGGCTGTCTCTGTGTCTTAACGTTACTTTCTAATCGGAAACAAACATCACCATCAGCCAAGTTGCGCTGTTTTGTTTGCAATTTCCTGTGGGGACATGTCTAGAGTTGATAAAATATTACCTCACCTGAAAATAGGTAAGGGTTAGCTGATTGGAAAGTATCTGCCTCAACAAATCATGCACGACCCATGCAAGCATGGAAAAGTAGACGCTAAAGTAAGGATGATGATGATGATGATGATGAGGATGATGATGGTAATGATGATGATGATGATGACGACGACAGTGATGATGACAACAATAATGATGATGATGATGATGATGATGATGATGACAGTGGCAGTGATAGTGATGATGATGGTGAGAATTATGGTGCTGGAGACAGACATGAAGATGATAATGATGATGATGATGACGACGACGACAACAATGACAACAACAGTAATGATGACAACAACAACAATGATGATGATGATGATGATGATGACAGTGGCGATGATAGTGATGATGGTGGTGAGAATTATGGTACTGGTGACGATGATGATGATGATGATGACGATGATGATGATGACGATGACGATGACGACGATGATGACGATGACGATGAATGATGATACATTCATATTTAATATAGCAATCAATACACCATTGCATCTGATCTGAATGCTTCTCGTACAATATTTAGCTCTAACAGATTTAATGAATTGGGAATACATGCAGATATTTTGATTTACATCAGCCTAAGTGAGAATCGAACCAATAATATTAAAAAAAAATAGTTAGAAATAGATAGATTCAAATAAATAAAACATACAGGTAGATTAAATAGGTGGACATTAGCATTTGTACTAATCTATAAAAATAATGTTACCGTTTTCCTGATTTATATGTCACGGTAAACTAATCCTCCACCTAGACTTGTAGTTCTCAGCCCTTTTTTAATTAGGGACCCCTTTGATCTTTATTTCCCTCCAGTGCTCCATGACCTTTTTCCCACTTGCGACACACTTGTATTGTTTCCAAAATTCTGTGGCACACCTGAACTAAAAAATATAACTAAAAGTATAGTGAAACAAATTATATTCAGGTTACACTGTGGCACACCTAACATCGTCCCATGGCACAGCAATGTGCCATGGAATACTGGTTGCGGGGCAATGTTTTTCTCTATTGAACTCACAGGTTAAAAAAAAAGAAGCATAATATTCCTATAATTAAATAGTATTAGAATTGTATTAAAAAAATTAACGTATTTTGTGTGTTGTAGAAGTATGTCCAGTTTATTGTGACATAAATTTTTTTTCTACTCTAGACACAAGGCCTGAAATTTTTGAGGAGGGGTCCAGTCAATTAGATTGACCCCAGTATGCAACTGGTACTTAATTCATCGACCTCGAAAGGATGAAAGGCAAAGTCGACCTCGGCAGATAAAAATATTCTTTTCTACTCTATGCACAAGGTCTGTAATTTTTGGGGAGGGGGCCAATCAATTAGATTGACCCAGTATGCAACTGGTACTTAATATATTGACTTCGAAAAGATGAAAGGCAAAGTTGACCTTGGCAGATAAAAAAAATATTCTTTTTCACTCTAAGCACAAGGTCCAAAATTTTAGGGGAGGGAGCCAGTCAATTAAATCAACCTCAGTACACAACTGGTACTTAATTTATTGACCCTGAAAGGATGAAAGGCAAAGTCGATCTCAGTGGAATTTGAACTCAGAACTGTGAGACAGACGAAATAGCGCTAAGCATTTCGCCTGGTGTGCTAACGTTTCTACCAACTTGCCACCTTAATTATTTTTTCTACTCTAGTCACAAGCCCCAAAATTTTTAGGAAGGGGACCTGTCGATTAGATCGACCCCAGTATGCAACTGGTACTTAATTTATCGACTCCGAAAGAATGACAGGCAAAGTCGACCTCAGCGGAATTTGAACTCAGAACTGTAAGACAGACGAAATAGCACTAAGCATTTTACCTGGGGTGCTAACGTTTCTACCAGCTTTCCACCTTATTGTGACATAAATTTTAGCAACAAACTCTTATATGAGCTCCACAAGTGCCATATGGACTCTAATTGAGGACCTCTGACTTAGACCATGCAAACTTTTAGCAGGGTCTGTTATCTGTGTATCATGATTTCTGGGTTATATTCATTTTGATAAATTAAGTACCAGTTGAACACTGGGGTTGATGTAATCGACTCATCCCCACCCCCAAGATTGCTGCCCTTGTGGCAAAATTTGAAACCATTATTATTGTTGTTGTTGCTAAAGTGGCAAACTAGCAGAACCTTTAGCATGCCAAGCAAAATGCTCAGCAGTATTTTGGCCATCTTCATGTCCTGAATTCAAATTCGGCCGGGGCCAACTTTACCTTTCATCCCTTCGAGGTTGATAAACTAAATATCAGTTGCATACCGGGGCCAATGTTATCAACTTAGCCCCTCCCCTCAAATTCCAGGTCTTGAGTCTATTGTAGAAAGGATTATTATTGTTGTTGTTATTGTTGTTCAATTTTGCTAGGACAGACTTATGATCCAGCTATGACCATCTCTTCTGGTTTCCTTTTACTTTTATTCTGATGTTGTGTACCTAAGACTTGGTTGCTATTTCAAGCAAGTCAATCGGCTTCAGAAAGGTGCTATTGTTATCAATGTTGTTATTACTATTATTATTATTATTATTATCATTATTATTATTATTTAACCTTAGATCAGTCTCTCCTTATTTATTCTATTTATTTTGTAAATGGCTTAGACGGAAATAATGATAATCACTCAACGAACCAACAAGTTGGCCTTTACGTGATCACTCAACCTGATGGTAAATGCAACCAACTTAGAACCAGGTAAATGGGAAGGACAAATTAGTTACAGCTGGAATGCCTTTGAACTGTGGTCTTTTCAATCAAAGCTGACTTAGGAACTAGACAACAACAACAACAAAGCAGCAACAACAACAACAACAACAACAACAAAGCAGCAACAACAACAATAACAATAACAGTAGCAACAACAACAACAGCGAAAACAACAACAAAGCAGCAACAGCAACAGCAACAACAACAATAACAACAACAACAACAACGATAACAACAACAACAGCAGCAGTAACAACAACAATAACGGTTCTAAATTTTGGCACAGGATCAAAAGTTTTAGAGGGGAGTTTCAAGTCGATTGCACATTGAACCCCAGTACACAACTGGTACTTATTTTATCAACCCTGAAAGGATGAAGGACAAAATTGATCTTGGCAAAATTTGAACTCAGAGTGTAGAGATGGATAAAATACCACTAAGCATTGTATCTGGCTTGCCTACAGTTCCACCAGCTCACTGCCTTGATTATAATTATCGCCATTGTCATAATAATAATAATAATAATAATAATAATAATAATAATAATGATAATAACAAGAGCACTCAGAGAGTGCAAACCTCCACCAAGGCAACACCAATACCCTCTCAACGATTAGCCAGAGATGATTTTTAAAACGAGAACATCTGAAATAAACTCAACTGCACTCACAAACGAGATTACTAAAAATTAACCTGGCCACTCTAAAAAATTAAGTAAAGAAACTGGAAAAATAATTTAGAATCCTTGCCTGGTACTAGATCAATCCCAAAAGCTAATCAGTTCGTGCCAGTCACAAGGCCAAACATCTCCAAAAGTTTTGTTTGAATCCATCCAGCGCTTATTCAGATATCTTGTCCGTGGACAAACAAACAAAACAAGCACGACTGAAAACAATACCTCTGCTTTCGCTTAGACCAAGGTAATAATAATTAATCAGAAAAGTATTACATAGTTGAAAAGAATGAATAGCATGGTAGTGTAGGCTGTAGGTAGTAAGCCCGCTATGCATGCAAACTCCAGGAGCTCCAACAAAATCTGAGATAAAGAGAAAATAATAATAATAATAATATTAATAATAATAATAATAATAATAATAATAATAATAATAATAATAATAATAATAATAATGGCTCAAAAATATTGGTACAAATGTAAAGATAGAACACCTACAAAAACCAGCATTGTTAGGATTTGCAAGAATTCTTTGCAGGATTCTTGAAGCATGACCAGTAAAACAAGTGTCACCTTAGTCTGCTGGCTGTGGACAGCTAACACTTTCCATTATACTCAATAAAATAAGCTGAATTTTCATTACATAATAATAATAATAATAATAATAATAATAATAATAATGATAATAATAATAATAATAATAATAATAATAATAATAATAATAATAAAAAACACTCGGCGAGAAATGGAAGAAAATTTGAAGAACAAAGAAAAAAATTTATAATAATAATGTTTTCTGCTAATGACACAAGGCCTGAAATTTTGGTGGAGGGGAATCTTCTTACATACACAATCTTCTTGTGTATGTAAGGTCCTCTAGATCATTGCTACTCAAAGTGGTGGTCCACGAACTGGCACCGGTCCATGAGCCATCAGCTGCTAATACGCAGCAAGTTTCCAGAAAAGAAAGAAACATTATAAAATGCAAATGTAATATTGTATTATTTGTTTACAAAATAAATATAAGATTTTAAAAAATAATCAACTTTTATTATATTCATTATATATATTAGAAATGTTACATTTCTAAATCTCCCAGAAAGACTTAAGCAGTAGTGATGTGATAAAGTAGTTGTATGCTGTCAACTTAATGTGACAGTCCCAAGAAGGGAATCATACTACCGCTATTTAGCCTTAGGAAGCTGCACCAAGCCTTGGCTGGGTGGAGGTGCTTGTCTCCCCCTTGTAAACATAAGGACACAGGAAATGTGTTAAGGCTGATAGGAAGCGGTGCAGCTTCCTAGGGCTAAATAGTGGTGGTATGATTCCCTTCTTAGGGATGTCACATTAAGTTGACAGCATACAACTACATTATATATATTGTTTCAGGTATAAATTAATATTACTAAGAAATATTACTGGTCCTTGGCACATTGGGAAAAAAAAAACTGCCAGTACACCACATCAAATAGTTTGAGAAGTACTGCTCTAGATAGTCAGCATTTTCCTTGCTTTTCTATTTTCTCAAGCTCTTCCTTTTCATTATACTGGCGCCGTATCTGATGCTGGATATGACACTTGAGTTTATGGTGCTGAAGAACTTACACCATTAAATTTAGATTTTAATATTCTCCTTATCCTTATGAAATATTTCTTGACTTCATTACTTTATTATTATTTGCTTTAGAAATTTAAGGAGGATTAGTGGTGAGGAAGTGTGACGACATTCTTGGGGAGACTCTGGGCACTGACGAGAACAAACTGGCTAGTCTGTTCCAGAGGACTTTCTGGTCAGGAACTATCATGGATAATTTCCAGATGTCATTGGCTTGGCAGTGCTACCAGGGGGTGCCACTGGTTCGAGAGAATCTCTGAAATTACAGATGCACAGTCAGACGGACTTGTCTGAGGTGTGTGCAGAGTGATGAAATGTTTTGCATGCCCACATTCAGTGTCCGGAGATTGCTGACTTGTGGTGTTATGTTGAACAGCTGCTGTCACGTGTGAGATGGATCCATCTGTAGGCCAAGTCTGTAGTGATGACTGCCCCACTGCCCTCCTTCAATCAGGCACACAAAGTAGTTTTCCTTTGCCTGGTGGCTGTGGTGAAAGAGGTTGTTTGGTGGACAAGGCTGAAAGGCATGAGGACAGATACATTCCTCTTTGGTAGAGCTCTCATTGACTTCCTCAAGATTCACTTGAAAAAGAAATTGAGAATGGAGAGGGAAGTGCTGTCTTTGAGTGAGTTTATTGAAAGGTGGGTGAAAGTTCCAAAAATGGCCACAGTGGAAAATAGTGTTGCTGATGGAAAAGAGGTATTTTAGACAGTTGTAAGAAAAGAAGACATGTTTAGTGAAAGAAGAGGAAAAGTTCTTGGAACTAGAAAGCAACAATATGAACTCTGAAGTTTACTCATTAAGTTTTTATGAAGTACTGAAGAGTATCAAGATCAGAAATCGTTTCAAAAGCTAAAGAAGGGAGTGTTAAAGAAAGGGAGAAAAGAGAGAGGTTGGAGGTTGCTGGTTTAATTTTGGCTGACCAGGATCAAGCATTCTATGTTCTTTCAAGATATATCGCCTAATATGATAATGAACATAGTCTTTTTATATATTTGTATATATTAAATTTATATATATATATATATATATATATATATATATATATATATATATATATATATATATATATATACATACATACATACATACATACATACATACATACATATATACATATATCAAGAATCATGCTGGATCTGGAGGAGGAAAGAAAATAGTAATTCAGTGAAGGAGAAGTAGTGAGAGTAATAGCCCTAACTGAGATGGAGTCAGAGAAAGTAATAGCAATGAGAGAAAGGAAGGGGTGATAGATGAATAAGGAAGGAAGGGGTGAAAAAAAAATCAGTGTTTCAACTCTGTGTGAGTATATGTGAGTATGTGTGTGCATGTAAAAGGGAAGTATGTGAATGTTTGTATGTGTGATTATTATGTACTTTATTTTGTACCTTATTTATATATAAAATACTACAATTAAGCATCATTATTGATGGCACATGGTCAGCTTGTCAGAAAAAACAAAGGAGATATCTTGTTTGAATGTAGAAATGCATGATGAAAGAAAAGACAGTTGTGAATACAGTTTTCTTTGAATGTAAAGAACTTGCTCAGAGGGTTTATAAGAACTGGAGGCATTGCAAGATTGCTACAATCATATTCTGAAAAATTTGCCAAAAATATGGATTTGAACATATGGGAAAACTGGTTTTTCTTTTATTTCTTTTACTTGTTTCAGTCATTTGACTGTAGCCATGCTGGAGCACTGCCTTTAGTTGAACAAATTGACCCCAGGACCTATTCTTTGTAAGCCTAATACTTATTCTTTTGGTCTCTTTTGCTGAACCACTAAGTTACAGGATGTAAACACACCAGCATCGGTTGTCAAGCAATGCTAGTGGGAGAACAGACACTGACACACAAATACATATACACACACACACACACACACATATATGACAAGCTTCTTTCAGTTTCCATCTACCAAATCCACTCACAAGACTTTGGTCAGCCCGAGGCTATAGTAGAAGACTCTTGCCCAAGGTGCCATGCAGTGGGACTGAACCCAGAACCATGTTGGGAATAACGTTGGGAAATAAGCTTCTTACCATACAGCCATCCTGTGCTATAAATTACCATAAAACAAAACAAAACCTTGTGAATGGTCCTGTATGAGATATGAAACTTATAGATATTAATTGCTGGTAATTTGCAATTATGATATATATATTAATTGCTGGTAATTTGGAACTATAATATACTATCAAGTATATTAAAAGTTCATAAGTGAATAGTGTGTCCTACTTTGTGTTAGCAGCACATTGTTTTCTACGGATTTGTATAGAATTTAGAGCCAACATTGAAAGTTACTATGTTTCATATATGAATACGCCTATGTAAACAAAGCAATCAAAAAAATCGGTAATGGGCGGATATGCTTACAAAGACGTATTTAAAAACGAAATGTTGAAATTTTTAATGCTGGATCTAAAGTTTGTAAAATCTGTAGAGATACACTTAGAAAATTAAAATAAGATTGGTAAAAAGAACATTAATGCCTAGATGTTGTTCTACTAAAGGAAGAAGAAAGTGTGTATCAATTAATCAATGTTGTTTACTCTTTTACTCTCTCTTTTACTTGTTTCAGTCATTTGACTGCAGCCATGCTGGAGCACCGCCTTTAGTCGAGCAAATCGACCCCAGGACTTATTCTTTGTAAGCCTAGTACTTATTCTATCGGTCTCTTTTGCCGAACCGCTAAGGTATGGTGACGTAAACACACCAGCATCGGTTGTCAAGCAATGTTGGGGGGACAAACACACATATATATATACATATACATATATACGACGGGCTTCTTTCAGTTTCCATCTACCAAATCCACTCACAAGGCTTTGGTCGGCCCAAGGCTATAGTAGAAGACACTTGCCCAAGGTGCCACGCAGTGGGACTGAACCCAGAACCATGTGGTTGGTAAGCAAGCTACTTACCACACAGCCACTCCTACACCTATTCAATTTTTTTACAAGAAAGGTAGAAAAATTATATGAGACAATGGAAAAATATAAAAATATAAAATAGTAATTTCAAAGAAGCTAGAAAATTTATGATTATCCCAATTAAAGTGGACTCTTAAGATGTCAACTTTCACTGACAGAGAAATAAAAGCCAGCTAGACTCACATCATTATCAAGGACCAGAAAGATTATCATGGGTGTTATGTTCCCAAACCCCCTGTAACAGGTGAAAATCCATGAAGTGGAAACAGTACTGTACTGTCTATTTTTTTAAATTTTTATAATTTATATATCTTTATTTTATTATAAATGCATAACAATACCAGACTTGCCTCCTGAGTTTCGTTTCCCATACAGTATGTGCGATTCTATGGTATACTATGTAGTTTTTAAAAAAATATTTTAACTAACGTGTTATACAGTGCAGTACAATACTCTATTTTTATTTATTAATTTATTAATTTTTAGGTGTGAACATGCTTATTTTACCGCAGAACTAATTAAAATCTAAAAAAAAGTATAAATACCCATCAGCCGCAGAAACCCACAATATACTGACAAGCCTGTGATATAAATTTACATATATTAGCCAGAAAAATCTGTGATGTACTGGGTGTGTGATAGGTGAACCGCGATGTACTGAGTGCACGATAGGTGAACCGCAACATGGTAAGGGATTATTGTATAGTTATCAACATTACAATATCTTCTGAAAGAAAGTTACACAGAGAAGCTAACCAAATGCAACGACTGACCAATCTTTGGTCAATGTGTTGACTGAAGACTAGGAATAATTGGAGCACAAGAACTCACAAACAATGAAATAGTAAATTTCTCTAATGATATTCCTGGAGGACATCAATGTTTATGCAGCCCAGAAGACTGTACTTCTTGGAACACAGATCACATACTATGGAGAGTACTGTCAATCAAGTGACATCCTCCCTGAAGTGTGTAGTATCTCACCTCAAGCCATTAGTTTAGACCTGACCCCATAAAAAGTACAAAAGAAATAATAGTAACAACAACAACAACAACAGCTACATTTAAAATATAGCAAACAAATTAAGAAACAAGTGAAGATTTATTCTAATCAGGGGTTCCCAGCCATTTTTTTATCTATGGCCCCTTTGATTACTATTTTATTCTGGTGAACCCCTAACACCATTCAATGCTTAAAAACTAGTTTTATAGAAACTTCTTTCAAATTTCTTATCTTGTTTTTCACCCATTAACTTGTTTAGGTTGAACTATGAAAAATGTTAGAGAAAGAAACCTACCTGTTTCTTGTAATATATACCAATACATATATCTAAAGCAAAATGTTTTCAGGGGTCCTTAAAATATTATTGCGGATCCCAATTCTATATTTTATTGCGTGGACCCCCAAAAATCTTATATGGACCCTCAGGGGCCATATGGACTCCAGTTGAGAACCAATGGGCTAAAATATCCAAAATTAAAATAGACAAACTCATACATAGACTACACACTGAAAAAAAAAAAAAAAACAGTAGCTACACAAAATAATAAGCTACATGCAAATGAAAATAGCATATAAGAGTCCAACTTTTTCCAAAACCACATAGGAGTCCACAAACAAAAGGAACACAACAAAAGTAATCATACATACAATAAGTGGGAATGCAATATATATATATATATACATACACACACACACAACAGACACCTTTCGGTTTATGTTTAACAAATCCGCTTACAAGGCTTTCGTTGGCCCAAGACTACATATAGTAGAAGACACTCGCCCAAGGTGCCACGCAGTGGGGCTGAACCTGGAACAATGTGGTTAGGAAGCAAGCTTCATACCACCAGTCACACCAGTATCTTACTCTGTGAACTAGAAAAAGAGGAATGCAACCTAAAATAGGGGAGAAAAAAGCAGCCAAATAACAAAAAAAGACATAAAAGAATAACGGACACCTTAGAACCAAAGATAAAAACTCAAAGCAGAGCACAGCAGAAGGAACGAAAAACCTTTTGCATAAAACACTATGGAATGTATGAATGCTTCTTCCAAGAAAATATAAAATTCAAGGTAAATATTAAAGAATTCTACAAAAGCATCGATGAAAAATGTCATAAGTGGAGAAGACATACCAACAACATCAGAAATTCAGATATTTTTTTCTACTCTAGGCACAAGACCCAAAAGTTTTGAGGATGGGGGGGGGAGTCGATTAGATTGACCCCAGTGTGCAACTGGTACTTAATTTATCGACCCTGAAAAGATGAAAGGCAAAGTTGAACTCAGAACGTAAAGACAGACGAAACACTGCTAAACATTTCGCCCGGCGTGCTAACGTTTCTTATTTCTTTATTGCCCACAAGGGGCTACACATAGAGGGGACAAAGAAGGACATACAAGGGGATTAAGTCGATTACATCGACCCCAGTGCGTAACTGGTACTTAATTTATCGACCCCGAAAGGATGAAAGGCAAGGTCGACTTAGGCGAGATTTGAACTCAGAATGTAAAGACAAACGAAATACCGCTAAGCATTTTGCTCGGCGTGCTAACGTTTCTGGCAGCTCACCACCTTTAGAAATTCAGATATTGTGAGAAGGAATACAGAACATAACAGATAAATACAACAAAAATGTTTAATAGATAGGAAGAGAAGAAGAAAAACTAGAGGCTAAACAAGAATAACAACATCAATTTTGGTCCCCTTTCATCCCCAAAAGGGTTTATTTTGCTTATCTTTCTTCAGATATATTCCCAAGTTTTTCTTTCACACTCTCCTTTATTCCTTCTTCTTTAGTAACCATCTACTTGAAGTGAACGCTACTGGTCAGTCAGGATTTGAACCACCAACATGGGCAGAGCTCCTCCAGAATTCCAGACTCAGCTGGGTATATGGAGATCTTGGTTGCTCAGGTGCTAGAATCCCTTTCTCTGCATTGCTGACATGGTCCAAATGAATATACAGTTTGACATCAGTTTTGGCTGCAGAAGTTGCCAGAAGAATATTGAGAACACCAGACCACCTTATGGGCTCTCATCCAGATTTATTACAGGGTTTATACCCTAACCTTTGCTTTGTAAGTCAGTAAGGCTATTTATTTATAAATGGGAATCTATAAATTTGGACAGGTATCTACACCAAGAGGTCAATACTCATTGCCTACTCCTTTATTTATTTATTTAACCTTTAATTTGCTGGCATCATATGTTTATCATAAGCTGCCTGTAAATTTCCAAACATTGTTGTACTTGATTGCTTCTGTATCTATAGAAATATCTTGTTTTTAGAAATGATCTAATTATAAATCTCACAGAGAGACTTAAGCAGCAGTGTTATGATAAAGCAGTTGTATACTGTCAACTTAATGTGACAGTCCCAATAAGGGAATCATACTGCTGCTATTTAGCCCTAGGAAGCTGGACCGCTTTCTGTCGGCCTTGACAGTATACAACTGCTTTATCGTAACACTGCTGCTTAAGTCTGTCTGTGAGATTTACAATTAGATTATTTCTAATTTTTGCAATCAGTGGATGTGTTTTCACTAGTAATATATATGTATTTGCGAGAGGATGACAGGCATCTTCAGCTAGCTGGTCATGCTACTCTGGGCTGATGACAAGCAATGACTCAGAAACATGTCCCTGAATACACACTGAGCTGGTTGGAGGTGCTTGTCTCCCCCTCGCAAATATAAGGACACAGGAAATGTGTGAAGGCCGACAGGAAGCAGACCAGCTTCCTAGGGCTAAATGGCAGCAGTATGATTCCCTTATTGGGTCTGTCACGTTAAGTTGACAGTATACAGCTGGTTTATCTTGTTTTTATTGTATTCTCTAACTAATATGTAGAATCTTCCATTATTTATGCTGTTTGGTATATTGTTAAGTTAACAATAATAACTTTACACTGATTCTCTATGTGCACGTCTGCTCTGCCACCCTAGTTGGGAGTTAAACACATCCTGTTTACATTAGAATCACTGCAGTGTAGTCAAAATCGTGTCATTATTTCCCTTGTTTATACATATTATTTCACCTAATTTCCAAATTATTACATGAAAACTGTTGCTAATTATTGTGATAGTTAATGTTTATGCTAATTATTCTGATTTTTTTTTTTTTTTGCAATTAGTTCTGCTTCTGATCCTAATAATATAATATTCATCTGGTTCATCTTTATTATTTTATTTAATTGCTGTTAATACAATTTTTTGTGTGTTTCTTTCTGGTTGTGTGGTAAGAAGCTTGCTTCCCAACCACATGGTTCTGGGTTCATTCTCACTGCATGACACATTGGCCAAGAGTCTTCTGCTATAACTTCAGAAAAGCCTTGGGAATGGATATGGTAGACAGAAACTATATAGACATATACATACTATATATGCATATATATATACATTCATATACATATGTATATGTATGCATATATATATATATATATATATATATATATATATATATACATACATATATATATATATATGTATATATATATATATATATATATATATATATATATATACATGCATACATATATATATATATATACATATATATATATATATTTATATATATATATATATATATATATATATATATATATATATATATATATATGTATGTATGTATGTATGTATGTATATATATATATATATATATATATATATATATATATATATATACTCTTCCAGAGTTTCCTTGCAAATGGTAAACTTCCCAAAAAGCTGAAGGAAGGCACCATATGTCCTATCCATAAAGGTGGAAGCAGAGCAGAGGCTGGGAACTACAGGCCCATCTCTCTGACTTCACATATTAGCAAAGTCATGGAACGAATTATCAGAAGGAGATTGATTGCGTTCCTAGAAGAAAATGACTTGCTGAATGAGACCCAGCATGGTTTCCGTCCAGGTAAAAGCTGCCTCACGCAGCTCTTGCAGCATTATGACTGGGTCCTGAAGCAGCTGCTTGACCATTCAAATGTTGATGTGATATATCTCGACTTTGCAAAAGCCTTTGACAAAGTTGATCATGGCTTGATATGTCACAAGCTGCGAAACCTTGGCATAGCTGGTAAATTAGGAGAGTGGCTGCATGACTTCCTGAATGGTAGAAGTCAGACAGTTGCAGCCAATGGAGAACTATCTAGGAAAACACAAATATTGAACGGTGTTCCCCAAGGAACTGTTCTGGGGCCACTACTGTTCATAGTGGCCCTTCTGGACATGCCCACAGTCACTCGGAGAGCCACTGTCACTAGCTATGCTGATGACACAAAGATATCTCAGGCAATAAAGAATCCTGATGATATTGTAAGCCTGCAGAATGACCTAAGTGCAATATATGAGTGGGCAGAGCAAAATAATATGCAGTTCAATGCAAAAAAATTTCAAGTACTGCGCTACAAGACCACAAGTACCTCCCAACTGGCATACACAGGGCCTGGAGGTACTGCAATCCCAGAACCACAAACAGTAAGAGATCTGGGCATCAACATGTGTAGTGATGCATCATTTCACATGCACATTGTCAAGTTGACAGCAAAGTGCAGACAACTGGCAGGGTGGATACTGAGGACTTTCCGTACAAGGGATCAAAAAGTCATGTTGATTCTATGGAAGACATTTGTTTTGAGCCGCCTAGACTATTGCTCTCAGTTGTGGTCACCACACAGTGTTAAGCGGACAGCAGAACTTGAGGCAATTCAGCGGCACTATACAAAAAAGATCGCCACACTCCAACAGTTGAACTACAGGGAGCGACAGAAGGCACTAGGTCTCTACTCCCTGGAGCGCAGACGGGAGAGATATGTAATAATATACATATAGAAAATACTGGAAGGACTGGTGCCAAATTTTGGTATCAAGTACTACAGGAATGCCCGCACGGGTCGCCACTGCATGGTGCCAAAGGTACCGTCCACTGCATCTCACATAAGAACGAGATACTGCAGCAGCCTCGGTTTCAAAGGACCTCAGCTCTTCAATGCCCTACCAAAACATTTGAGAGACATGCAAGACATGGATGCGGAAGTCTCCAAGACAAAACTTGACGCTTTCCTCTCCACGATACCAGACTAACCAATGGCTCGTAATGAGACGCAGTTTAGGGCAGCTGTGTCAAATTCTCTTATACACCAGATGTGCCATCAAAACTCTTGATTGGACCATGTCAGGTGGGGGAGAAGAGCCATGCAAGGAACGTGAAAATCATGGTGGTGCACCAGCATGACCGCAGCCACTTGGCTGAAACACATAAATAAATAAATAAATAAATATATATATATATATATATATATATATATATATATATATATATATATATATATGAAATATATATATATCTCTGAATGTATGTATGTATGTATGAATATATATAAAAGTTAAACAAACAACATTATTTATGAAGAAATCTGTCAAGTTTACAAAAAACACATTTGGGTTGACTTTTTCAAAGATCAGTTCCTTCTAGCAGCTGAAACAATAACATCATTAGATTGCTGACATTTAATTAACAGTTAAGGTGGTATGGTTATTAAGAGTAAATTGATACTAGATTCATATTAAACACTCATAGCCACCACACTTATTAGCTGAATACTCCTTTAGACTAATTGTCATAGAAAGCAGTTTATTTATTTCCTGTACACATACGAACATACATACATACATACATACATACATACATACATAGATGCTGGCATGGCTGAGTCATAAGAAGTTTGCTTTTCAAAGGCATGGTTCCAGGTTCAGCCCATCTGTGCGGCACCTTGGGCAAATGTCTTCTACTATAGCCCCAAGCAAACCAAAGTCTTGAGTAGATTTAGTAGATGGAAACTGTAAGAATCCCTTTGTATGTGTCTGTGAGTGCATGTGTGTGTATATATATATATATATATATATATATAGTTTTAGAGAAAAGAATTAATGTTCAGGAACTCATCTATGAAAAAAAATTCAATTGAGTTTTTACCTGTAAATTTGGATTTTTATCCCTAATATCATTATCATATTATTATTATTATTATTATTATTATTATTATTATTATTATATATATATATATATATATATATATATATATATATATATATATATATAAACTTACTGTTAACAAATTTGGGATGCATGGCATTCAGTTAATCTCTCTCTCTCTCTGCCGCCCTGTCTCTCCCTTTCTCTCATCCTCCTTCCCCTCCGTCTGCTGCCTTCATGTGATCTATGATTAATTTTCCCATCTCTGCCTTTTCGCCACCAGACACCTAACCTTCCGGTCAACATTTTCTCCTCTCTTTCTATTTCTCTTTTTTTTACATCCATTGAGGATTTCTTCTAGGCGTTACCCATCATTCTCATGTTTCGCCAAAAGGCTTTATTCATTGTCTTCATCTAGCATTTCAAATTACATTTGTTTCCTTTCGTACGTCCATCCCATATTGTCTTATTTACTCGAGCCCTTATTCTAATTCTTTGCATGAAACTGAGTATTAGCTTTTTCAGTCAATAATTGATGAAGAATTAGGGTCCTTCTGTGTTTGTCCTACATGTATGTTTTGTAGTATTTAACGCATCTTTCATTTATTATATATATATACATATATATATATTGATAGAAATGGTAAGACAATAAAAGAATGAAAGAGAACTCAATATTATGTAAATAGAGGAATTTATCTGTAAATATGATATGTGACAATTATTTGGTTGCCATGATAAAACTCTGAGTTTCGGAGATGCCAGTGTGGGATTCTACCCTGACATCTGAAACTCGGAGTTTTATCATGTAGGGGTAAATTTTAGTTTACTGCCATTCTTGCATGGTCTAGCAATTACTGTCTCAAGGATGATGGTTCTAAGAGGCTCAATTTATGTCTATGTGCATGTAGATGTGTGCATGCATATACACATGCACATACACACACACCTGAAATGCAAAGTTGACACTGGTGATATTTGAACTCAGAATGTAACAAGATATAAAGTTATGTAGTCTAACATTCAGTTGATTCCTGCCATGCACTGCCCTTCCTAAATAGTAATGAAGCAGGGTAGTCACAAATGGAATGCCTTTGAAATCAGACCTGATCAAGTCTGACTTGGAAGTAAAACAGCAACAATAGCTATGAATATCCTTGCAAGATATCCGCATAAACTATAATTACACAACTTAGCAGGTTCGGCGAAAGAGACCAATAGAATAAGTGCTAAGCTATAAAGAATAAGACCCGGAGATGGTTTGTTTGACTAAAGGTAGTGCTCCAGCATGGCTGCAGTCAAAATTACTGAAACAAGTAAAAGAATAAAAGAATGAAAGAAAAATGATAGCAATGTTATCAAAGATGTAGCAATGAAATTCATTCAGGTAGTTATTTGATTGGATTAGATTTTTCACGTGATCATGTGACCGGCCAGATAATCGGACATTGTTATACATTGCTGGTCATAATGGCGCTTTGCATTGTTTTAGTTTACTAAAAATGCCACCCTGCTGGATAGATGAGCAAACTAACATTCCCTTCCTGATTGGAAGGCTAGTCCAGCACAGGGTTACCATTTTACAGTTGAGTGGACAGGAGCAACGGGAAATGAAATGTTTTGCTCAAGAATACAACACACCACTCGGTCTGAGAATCACACCCACAGTGTAGCAAACCAAAGAAAATGGATGTAAAAATTACATTCATTATAACAATAGAAGACAATATTATGAATTCTGTTTGACTTTAGTCATTATTTGTTTCTCTCATTGGACTGTGTCCATCCAGAGGCACTGTCTTGTAGGGTTTTTGAACACAGAACGTGCTCAAAAAAAAAAAAAAAAAAAAAATCTAGTGTATAGAAATAAGTCAATAAGAGGAATAACCATAGACATCTCAGAAGTAAACAAATGTCATCATTTTTGATAGATTTATTTCTCCTTTCTTCTTTGAATATTTAGTGTTTGAAAAAGTGGTTCCTCTCTGACTGTTCTGCCATTGTAGCAGTAACTGGTTTCCTAAAATTCCTTCAACTATTTTTTTCTTTTTTTGTGGAAATTATTTTAAACCTACAAATTCTATTTGTGTCATGAAGAAACCATATTAGGTAATATGTGAACAGTTTAAAATAAATTTATCTAGTGTGAGTGTTGTTGCTGTTCTTGCGATTTTCAAAATTATATTTAAACATAGGTGTAGAAGTGGCTGTGTGGTAAGTAGCATGCTTACCAACCACATGGTTTCGGGTTCAGTCCCACTGCATGGCACCTTGGGCAAGTGTCTTCTACTATAGCATCGGGCCGACCAAAGCCTTGTGAGTGGATTTGGTAGACGGAAACTGAAAGAAGCCCGTCATATATGTGTGTATATATATATGTGTGTGTTTGTGTGTCTGTGTTTGTCCCCCCCACCATCGCTTGACAACCAATGCTGGTGTGTTTACGTCCCCATAACTTAGCGGTTCGGCAAAAGAGACCGATAGAATAAGTACTAGGCTTCCAAAGAATAAGTCCTGGGGTCGATTTGCTCGACTAAAGGCGGTGCTCCAGCATGGCTGCAGTCAAATAACTGAAACAAGTAAAAGAGTAAAAGAGTAAAGAGTAGAGAGAGTTCAAAATAATTTTATTTTATTAACCACTTTTTAAAAATCTCAGTATTAACTATTTTCTTATCTTTATGTAATTTGTGATTCAGTTTGTGTCTTCATTTTTTTTTTTTTTTACAAACTTGTTTGTTGTTGGATTTCATGATCAAAAGTTGTAAGAGATATCTCATAGAAGTACTCTAATTCATTGAGACTGCTCTGCAACATTAGCTGCCTCACAGCAGAGATTATTTTCAACAGTCTGCTTAACAACCTGAAGACACCTGTCAGAGGGTGCAGGTTGACCTTGAAGGGGCTACTGCTGATTCCTTTCCTTTGCTTGTGAATTGAACAATCGCTCTGATGACTGGGGTAAGAGGAATCTGAAGGTTTTTGTGCAACCTTATGCTAAATAAGTGTACCCTCAGATTTACCCACAATATACCTGCTTTGAAAATCAGACAACAATTTGCTTTTAGTGTTTGTGGCTTGGATAGTTACTATCAACAATTAATATACAGTAATCTGAAATATGTGAAATATGAAACGCAGACATTAACTGATGATTATGAAATGATGATGATGATGACACACACGTCTAGCAACATTGATTTCACCACCACCACCACCACCACCACAACCACCACCACCATCACAATCACCATCATCATCATCATCGTCATCGTCATCATTATTATCATCGTCATCATCATCATCATCATCATCATCATCACCATCATCATCGTCATCATCATTGTTTAATGTTTGTTTTCCATGCTAACATGGATTTGAATGGTTTGATAGGAGCTGGTCAATTACATCATTCTCCAATTGCCTGTTTTGGCATGGTTTCTATGGCCGGATGTCTTCCCTACAGTCAGCCGCTCTACAGAGTGTACTGGGTGTTATTTTTTTGTTTTTTTTTACATGGCACAATACAAAATGAAATAAATTTTTAAAGGCTTTTAGTTAAACAATACCAAAAGATTATTTATATAGCCTTCACTGAGAAAGCCATCCTAAATTAAAATAATCTACCCAATTTAAAAGTAGCTAATATAACATTCATTTTCCTAAAAACGAGGATAGAAGTAAAATTAATAACTTTCTGAGTTCTTTCAATGATTCTTTACATTTAAACTGAATATATTTTATCTCAAAGGTAGCATTTTAAATGAATAAACATATTAAATTCAAAATTTTACCACATAGTTGCATAAAAGATAAAGTAAACCCTGGAGGAATTTGAACTCAGAACATAAAAAAAAAGGTGAAATGCCACTGGACATTTTGTCTGGTATGCTAATGATTCTGCCAGCTTGTTGTCTTAAAAACAACAACAGTAGCAACAGTAACAATAATATTGGCCCAGAAAGGAGAAAAGGCAAAGCTGACTTCGGCAGGGTTTGAATCCAGAATGTAAAGATGGGCAAAATGCTGTTAAACACTTTGCCAGTGTGCTCACGATTCCACCAGCTTGTCAACTTTGTAATAATAATAGCAGCAGCAGCAGCAGAAGCAGCAGCAGCAGCAGTAGTAGTAGTAGTAGTAGTAGTAGTAGTAGTAGTAGTAGTAGTAGTAGTAGTAGTAGTAGTAGCAGCAGCAGCAGCAGCAGCTGCAGCAGTAGTAGTAGTAGTAGTAGTAGTAGTAGTAGTAGTAGTAGTAGTAGTAGCAATAACAGTAGTAGTAGTAGTAGTACTAGTAGTAGTAGCAATAACAGTAGTAGTAGTAGTAGTAGTAGTAGTAGTAGTAGTAGTAGCAATAACAGTAGTAGTAGTAGTAGTAGTAAAGGTACAAGGCCTGAAATTTTGGGGGTGGTCAGTCGATTATATCATCCCCAGCATTCAACTGGTACTTGTTTTATCGACCCAGAAAGGATGACAGGCAAAGTTGACCTTGGCAGAATTTGAACTCAGAACCTGAAAAAGGTAGCGAGCTGGCAGAAACGTTAGCACGTCTGATGAAATGCTTAGTGGTATTTCGTTCTGAGTTCAAATTCCGCCGAGGTTGACTTTGTCTTTCATCCTTTCGGGGTCGATAGATTAAGTACCAGTTATGCACTGGGGTCGATGTTATCGACTTAATCCCTTTGTCTGTCCTTGTTTGTCTCCTCTATGTTTAGCCCCTTGTGGGCAATAAAGAAATAAGAATTGGAACTCAGAATGTGAACTCGCTCCCTTAAATAATAATAATAATAATAATAATAATAATAATAATAATAATAATAATAATAATAATACAATTAAACCTTGGGAGAGGCATTATGCCGTTAATAAACACACGCACTGGTTCAGTCCTTTATTAATTTATATAGTTTTTTGTTAAATTATTTCATTGCACTCTTGCAATCTCTTCAGTAACTTGTCTCTCCACTTCCATTTATTTTGAATATATGATCTGGCGTTGTTTTGGCGTTGTTTCGAAACTGTTTGGTATGAGCATGTGAGTGTGTGCAAGCTCGTATGTGTGCACGCTCATATGTGTGCACGCACTTATGTGTTCGTGCTTATATGTAAGTATGTGCGTCCATATGTGTGTTTGTAACAATTTCGTTTATATCAGATCAGATATAATAATAATAATAATAATAATAATAATAATAATAATAATAATAATAATAATAATAATAATAATAATAATAATAATAATAATAATCATGATAATCACACATATCTAACATTCCTCTTCTCTCTGGTTAATTTTATATAATAGAATTTCATTGCTCCATTTCTTTCAGGTAGTCACTGAATGATGACTGAGCTTATGGTGATCCTGTATGAGACACCTGCCTAGCAGGAGGCTTTCACTTTGGGTTCCAGTTCTAGTCTAATTTACACTTTTATATTCCAATTCCCTCATAGCAAGTTAGTGTTTTTGAGGTTGCACAACTACTAGTGTTTTTATCAATGCACCATCTCCAGAATAAGAAAGACTGTCACCCAAGAATGAGGAGTTCTTTGTACACCCAAGGCAAGACTATACTCACTGGATGTCAATCCAGTATTTCTAGGTTACAAACAGAAAATATGCTCAGACATGATAATGTGACCAGGATCGTCCATAAAACAGTTTTATTGGTGAGGTCATATGGTATAACCAGAATCTACAGAACATCAAGGAAAGCACCTATGTTAAAAACTACTGAGATTTTAATATACACACCAACCAAGTCACAGAACACAGAAGACCAGATGTTTTGCAAGAAAAGGACAGAAAATGTGATATTGTTGATATGGCAATCCCCAGGGATTACAAGAATATAAAAAATAAAGAGGAAGAGAAAGTGATCAACTACAACAGATTGAGAAGCAAGTGTAACTCCAGTCGTCGGTAGACTTGGAATGGTAAATAACCAATATTAAAATCCTTCAACTCTAGTGTAGGACACTACTGCTGCAGAAAGTTTCGTTGTCTTTTTTTTTTGTATCAACACTAACAAAGGTCACCTTATAACTTGTAAGGCCTTGTAAGGGCCTTAAGGGTCCTATGATAGAGGGAGATGAGAAGCATGTGTGAAGACTCTGACTAAAGGATGAGTATTAAAATTAATAAGTAAGGCTACAGAAAGGGGTTTCAAGTAAGAGTGCCAATTTTTCTTAATTTTAAATTTCTCAATCATAACCATGGAAAAAAAATAAAGGCACTAAGCCTTAATGTATACTCCATAATGGCAACATACACTTTGCTGTTATATACTGTAGCTGTTAAGAGTGCTTATGTATTCAAACTAAATAAATATCTACTTTTCTTTATCACTGATTCATTTATCACTGATCTGGGATAACATGGTACACCCAACTATGAACCATGCTATACTTCATGTTCATTGCTAAAAGGGTGCACTGGATGGCACTGCCTCCTCACAATTCAATGGTGATCCCTCAATTTACAGTGATACACTTATTTTGAAACTCCACTCAAGCATTATTACAAATTAATACCCACCCAGGCACTAAAATCTGGCGTTGGGCCTGTTACACTTATAACAGTTTGATGTGTGGTCAGTGAGAGATCTTGCTTTGACCAAAAAAGCCCACCCCAGCAACCATCCATGATGCATAGTTATCCAAAATGTATTGAAAATTACTCTTGTCCATATCACTGTGTTGTGAATCTGTGTATTTTTTTTTTATATATGTCTGCATACCCATCAACATTCCACCAGTGAAGGGGGAAAAAAATCTGTCAAATGTTCTTAAATTTTTACTCTAAATATTCTTTTCTACTCTAGGCACAAAACTCAAAATTTTGGGGGAGGGGCCAGTTGATTAGATTGACCCCAGTATGCAACTGGTACTTAATTTATCGACCCCGAAAAGATGAAAGGCAAAATCAACCTCAGCGGAATTTGAACTCAGAACATAAAGACAGACGAAATACCACTAAGCATTTCGCTCGGCGTGCTAACATTTCTTATTTCTTTATTGCCCACAAGGGGCTAAACACAGAGGGGACAAACAAGGACAGACAAAGGGATTAAGCCGATTACATCGACCCCAGTGCGTAACTGGTACTTAATTTATCAACCCCGAAAGGATGAAAGGCAAAGTCGACCTCGGCGGAATTTGAACTCAGAACATAACGGCAGACGAAATACTGCTAAGCATTTCGTCTGGTGTGCTAACGTTTCTGCCAGCTCGCTGCCTTCTTTTAACCACTATATTCTTTTCTACTCTAGGCACAAGACCTGAAATTTGGTGTGAGGGCAGTGGCAGTCGATTAGGTCAACCTCAGTATGCAACTGGTATTTAATTTATCAACCCTGAAAGGATGAAAGGCAAAGTCAACCTTGGCACAATTTGATCTCAGAACATAAAGACAGATGAAACACTGCTAAGCATTTCACCCAGCATACTAACCTTCCTGCCAGCTTGTCACCTTCTTTTAACCACTATATTCTTTTCTATTCCAGGCACAAGGCCCAAAATTTTTGGGGAGGGTGCCAGTCGGTTAAATCAACCCCAGTACGCAACTGATGCTTAATTTATAGACCTCGAAAGGATAAAGGGTAAAGCCAACCTCGGAAGAATTTGAACTCAGAACACAAGGACAGACGACATACTGCTAAGCATTTTACCTGGCATGCTAACGTTTCTGCCAGTTTGCCATCTTGTTTTACTCTGAACATTATTTCAATCATGAAACAATATCATTATGTATGTTTAAAAACTGTTTTGAGTTGTTATCTGAGTATGTTAGGGGGACAGCTTAGGGGTCGCCGAACAAAATCTATTTTTCCTATGTGTTTTATTATTTATTTATCACTGTTGTTTTGGAACCAAATACCCATAACAAACAAGGGTAGATGTATTATTTTCCACCATTTTGTTTTTGGTCTCTTATTAATGCTTCTTTGTCTCTTTGTTTTCTTCATCATATGAGAAAGTAACAAAATGGGTGGCCAAAACCACAACATTATTAGTATATTGCAGAATGCTGCAAACATTAATTGATTCCAAAATTTCAGTGTTTTGCACTTGAATACAATGTTTATTTAGTATATGTTATATTATCAAATGCAATTATGTACTTTGTGCACTTAATTGTAGAAAAAGAAGAAAAAAAATGAGAAAAAATAAAGACAAAATGATTAATAAATAAATGAGTAAAACATCTGCTTATTTAACATTCTAACTTGACATTCAACGAAGAACAGAATTGGTTTGAGATTAATTTTTATTTCTTATTTTCTCACTTTAATATTCTCAAATTCCACCAAACAGGTGATCATATGGGAACTGACTGTGTCCTGGGAGAAACTCATGGAGAAAGCTCATGAGAGGGAACTTACCGGATATCGGGAGCTGATGTTTGGAACAATATTTGACAAAAGTTCTGTTATGACATGCTAAAGTAAAGGCTTAATTCCAATGTAAAAGACAATAAGCATTTGGGATACTGGGTGCCTGGGTAGCCACCCAATCACCTATCATTCTAAAAAAACATGTAAGATAGATTTCTTGATCCCTAGGAAATGAGTAAGACATCTATTTAGGAATACTAAGTCTTTCAATAACGTAGAATATACAACTCAACATACACTCACTAACGTAGCCAGGGGTGGTGGTGGTGGTGGTAGTAGGTGCAGTCTGCCCTAGGTGGCACTTTTAAAGGGGCACCGCTTTGGGGTCTACTGTAGGCAATATGTGCTTTTTTTGTGGAATCTGAGAGGTGGCAAATGGGAGAGTCACCCCGGGCAGCACACAGTCTAACTACTCGAGTGCATACACTGGTGGCATGTAATATCTACTGATGAGTTTGACTGTCTCAGAGATATTTTTTATTGTTTGCCTTTTGCTTGTTTCAGTGATTGGATTGCAGCCAAGTCTGGTATTTGTTCTGTTAGTCTTTTGTTATTATTATTTTATATTTTTTTTATCGAACAGCTAAGATATAGGGACATAAACAACATATAGCATAAGAAAATCTGGAGAAGGAAGTATGGAGAATGAAAGTTTCTTCAGTCTTGCATAAGGTTAAAGAAGTACTTACTCTTTTACTCTTTTACTCGTTTCAGTCATTTGACTGTGGCCATGTTGAAGCACCGCCTTTAGTTGGGCAAATGGAACCCAGGACTTATTCTTTGTAAGCCTAGTACTTATTCTATCGGCCTCTTTTGCCGAACCGCTAAGTTACGAGGATGTAAACACACCAGCATCGGTTGTCAAGCGATGTTGGGGGGACAAACACAGAAACACAAACATATACACACACACACATATATATATATATATATATATATATATATATATATATATATATATACATATATACGACGGGCTTCTTTCAGTTTCTGTCTACCAAATCCACTCACAAGCCTTTGGTCGGCCCGAGGCTATAGTAGAAAACACTTGCCCAAGGTGCCACGCAGTGGGAATGAACCCAGAACCATGTGGTTGGTAAGCAAGCTACTTACCACACAGCCACTCCTGCGCTACTTGGTGACATATTGATGAAAATGAAAGACAAGAGAGACTTGGACCATAGCTGACTAAGAGTTTCAACCCATTGCAAACCACTGATGGAGGAGACAAGGTACCAGTAAGAAGGAATGTGACAAAACGGTGGAATAAAACAAGAGAGACAAGCCTGAAAATATTGGGAGTATAAGTGAGAAGGAACAAGGAGCAAGGAATCTACTATAATAATACTCTTTTGTTTTTCTCCATCACAACATATGAATGAGAAAGGAAGGAAGGGGTGAAAGATGAATAAGGAAAGAAGAGGTGATGGCACACTTGGTAGTGGGATGATGGAAATTCTACGGTAAAAAAGAAAAAAAATCAAAACAGCATTTCGATTCTGTGTGTGTATGTAAAAGGAAGATATGTGAATGTTTGCGTGTGTGTGTGTGTGTGTGTGTGCAATAGAAGTGGGATGGTGAACATTCAATGCTGAAAAAGAAAATCAAACAGTAGATGTGTGTATGTGTGTGTGTGTGTGTACAAGGGATGTACGTGAATGTTTGTATGTGTGAACCAGTGTTTTTTCAGTAACAAACGATGATCGATGTCACATCTCCAAAGACAACCACAAGATAACATTGACAAGTGTATTAATTTGAATTACCTTCCTCATCTCTTAAATATAGAACTGTATAGAGAAGATACTTGACTACCCCAGTAGGACAAGGAAGGAGACCATGGTGGGGGTGAATTAGAGAGAAAGATAGAGAAACTGTCAGAGTGAGGGAGAGAGAGAGAGAGAGCTTACCCACAGGGAACAGTGTGGGGAGTATAAGTAGTATAGAGGATATAGAGGTGGATGTTCAATGAGGTAGAGGTTCCATTAGTGAGGAAAACTTTTGTCATATGTTGTAAACATCAGCAAAAAAAAAGCAGTGTTATTTGGACAAAGCCCTTTGATCTGCTGACACTTCTTTGTCACACTTGTCATCAGAAATGTAATGAACCGTTGAAAACCTGGAACCAATGATGCTATGGATCCCAAACTGTGATATAAAATAAGCAAACATATCTGGAGAGTACGAACTGAATAGACAGAAACTATGCGGACATTGTCTATATATGTTGCAGAGGAGTCTTAGCATGTCTTTTAGGTGATTGTCTGAATCAATTACTTGGTTCAGCATTGGTTTCAAATTCTGGTACAAGGCCAGCAATGCCACGGTGTGTGTAAGTTGATTACATCAACCCCAGTGCTCAACTGGTGTGTATATATATATATATATATATATATATATATATATATATATATATATATATATATATATATATATATATATATATAGATATATTGGCGGTGTGGTAAGTAGCTTGCTTAACAACCACATCGTTCCGGGTTCAGTCCCACTGCGTGGCACCTTGGGAAAGTGTCTTCTACTATAGCCTCGAGCCAACCAATGCTGGTGTGTCTACGTCCCCGTAATTTAGAAGTTCGGCAAAAGAGAATGATAGAATAAGCACTAGGCTTCCAAAGAACCAAAGAATAAGTCCTGGGGTCGATTTGCTCGACTAAAGGTGGTGCTTCAGCATGGCCACAGTCAAATGACTGAAGCAAGTAAAAGAATAATCAGCATCATCATTATCGTTGTTTAATGTCCACCTTCCATGCTAGCATGGGTTGGACAATTTGACTGAGGACTGATGGACCATAAGGCTACACCAGGCTCCAATCTGATTTGGCTGAGTTTCTACAGCTGGATGCCTTTCCTAACACCAACCACTCTGAGAGTGTAGTGGGTGCTTTTACGTGCCACTGGCACGAGGGCCAGTCAGGCGGTACTGGCAACGGCGACACTCAAAATGGTGTTTCTTTACATACCACCTGCACAAGAGCCAGTCCAGCGGTACTGGCAACGAACTCGCTCGGATGTCTTTTCATGTGCCACTAGCACAAGTGCCAGGAAGGTGACATTGGTGACGATCACACTGGTGCTATTTAAGTGCCACTGGCAATATATATATATATATATATATATATATATATGTGAAATTGTTGAGATGCTTGAACGGAGATGCGTAGATATGTGCTGCATCCAGGAAGTAAGATGGAGAGGAGGTTCTGCAAGGTTCCTCACAGGCAAAGAACACAGGTACAAGATTTTCTGGGCAGGGAACACTGACGGGGTCGGGGGCGTAGGAATACTTCTAGCGGAGAAATGGGTGGATAAGGTAATCGAGGTCGTTAGAGTAAGTGACAGAGTACTTAAGATCAGACTAGTGCTTCATCATAGATTAGCTACTGTCATCTCAGCCTATGCACCTCAACCTGGGCTACCAGATGGTCTGAAAGACCAATTCTATGACACCCTCTTGCAAACTACCTCGTCGACGAGTGACAGGGACCTTCTCTTTGTGGCTGGAGACTTCAACGGTCATGTCGGACGTCGTGCTGGGGGCTTCCATGGCATACATGGAGGCTATGGCTTCGGTTCCCGCAACGAGAAGGGAACCAGACTGCTGGAGTTCTGTGATGCAACCAATCTTATGGTCTGCAATACCAACTTCAGGAAACCTGCCAGTCACCTAGTCACCTACCGCTCCGGCAGACACTCTAGCCAAATCGACTACATCCTCGCCAGAAATAGGGAAAGAGGGCGGCTTATAAATGCCAAAACCTACCCTGGCGAAGAATGTACCCCACAACATAGATTAGTAGTTAGCGACTTTGGGATCAAGGCAAAATGGGTGCCCAGAATTAGACAGGCTTGGAGAAGAAGGGTGTGGAAGCTTAAAGACCCTGCAAACGGACAGAGACTTAGAGACAAGTTACTTGAAGCCTTTAACGAAATAGAAGGGGATATAGCATCATACAACGTGGAAGACAATTGGAGATTTCTGCGGGACAACCTGTTGAAAGCCACCGACCAGATTTGTGGGTGGTGTAAGGTCCCCTCCCAACCCAGAGTAACGTGGTGGTGGAACAAGGAGGTAGACAGCGCTATTAGACAAAAGAAACAGGCTTGGAAGGACTGGAAGAACGGTGGTAGCAGGGAATTGTACCAATGTACCAGAAGGGAGGCTAGGCGACAGGTTTATTTAGCCAGAGGGGAAGCAGATAAGGAAAGATTTGCCAATGTTCTGCGCCGTGAGGACCAAAGACTCGAGGTATTTCGTGTTGCAAGACAGTGTAGGAGAGAGAATAGTGATGTTGTAGGAGAGAAATGTGTTCGCATGGATGATGGTACGCTTGCATTAAATGAGGATGCAAAGAAAGAGGTCTGGAGATGCCACTACGATAGATTGCTTAATAAAGAGAATGAATGGGAGAAAGAGAGCCTGCCTTATGTCGACCCAATAGAGGGACCAGCTATCCGAGTTGATAGTACCAGGGTAGATAAAGCAATTAAGAGTATGAAGACCGGGAAAGCCCCCGGCCCATCAGGAATCACTGCAGAGATGCTCAAAATATCTGGCAGTGTTGGCTATAGCCTAGTCACCCGTATCACGAACCAGGTGATACATGAAGGAGTCATACCCTATGACTGGTGTAGCAGCATCATAGTCAACTGCTACAAGGGTAAAGGGGACGCTTTAGATACAAATAATTACAGAGGCATCAAGCTGTTAGATCAGGTTATGAAAGTTACAGAGAGGGTCATAGCCCAACTAATTAGGGAGCGAATCAATTTAGATGAGATGCAGTTTGGGTTCGTGCCAGGTAAAAGCACTACTGATGCCTTATTTCTAGTGAGACAGTTGCAAGAGAAATACCTAGCTAAGGATAAACCTCTGTACCTGGCTTTCGTTGACATGGAGAAAGCCTTTGACAGGGTCCCCCGATCCCTTATCTGGTGGTCAATGAGGAAACTTGGGATAGAAGAATGGTTAGTGAGATGCTGCTAGTAAGGTGAGGGTTGGAAATGAGTACAGCAATGAATTCCGGGTAGAGGTAGGGGTCCACCAAGGTTCCGTCCTCAGCCCCCTATTATTTACCATAGTCCTCCAGGCAATCACAGAGGAGTTCAAGACAGGTTGCCCCTGGGAGCTCCTCTATGCTGATGACCTTGCCCTAATTGCGGAGTCACTATCAGAACTAGAGGAGAAGTTTCAGGTGTGGAAGCAAGGTCTAGAATTGAAGGGCCTTAGAGTCAACCTAGCTAAAACCAAAATCCTAATAAGTAGGAAGGTAGATAAAACACAGACCCCTTCAGGTAGATGGCCCTGCTCAGTATGTAGAAAAGGAGTAGGTAGTAACTCTATAAGATGTACCCGGTGCAAGCTATGGACACATAAGAGGTGCAGCAACATCAAAGGCAGGTTAACTAGCAAGTTAGTTTTTGTTTGTGGCAGATGTTCAGGTGCAATAAACACTGTAAACAAACAGGAAACAACTTCTATCTCATTCCAGGGTGAAAAACTAGAGGTAGTCGATAGCTTCCGCTATCTGGGCGACCAAGTTAGTAGTGGGGGTGGGTGCGCTGAAAGTGTAGCTGCTAGAATAAGAATAGCCTGGGCAAAGTTTAGAGAGCTCTTACCCCTGCTGGCGACAAAGGGACTCTCACTCAGAGTAAAAGGCAGACTGTATGACGCATGCGTACGAACAACCATGCTACATGGCAGTGAAACATGGGCTGTAACTGCTGAGGACATACGTAAGCTCGCAAGGAATGAAGCCAGTATGCTCCGTTGGATGTGTAATGTCAATGTGAATACCCGTCAGAGTGTAAGTATCTTGAGAGAAAAGCTGAACATTAGAAGCATCAGTTGTGGCGTGCAAGAGAGACGATTGCGCTGGTATGGACATGTGGTGAGAATGGAGGAGGATAGCTGCGTGAAAAAGTGCCACACCCTAACAGTTGAGGGAACCCGTGGAAGAGGTAGGCCCAGGAAGACCTGGGCTGAGGTGGTGAGGCAAGACCTTCGTACATTGGGCCTCACCGAGGCGATGACTACGGACCGAGACCTTTGGAAATGGGCTGTGCGTGAGAAGACCCGGCAAGCCAAGTAAGATCGTTGCCAGTGCCCCTGGACTGGTTCTTGCGCGGGTGGCACATGAGATGCACCATTTTGAGCGTGGCCGTTGCCAGTACCGCCTGACTGGCTCCTGTAGGATTTTCGAGCGAGATCGTTGCCAGTGCCCCTGGACTGGCTTGTGCGGGTGGCACATAAAAGACACCATTTCGAGCGTGGCCGTTTTCGTGCGGGTGACACGTAAAAGCACCCACTACACTCTCTGAGTGGTTGGCGTTAGGAAGGGCATCCAGCTGTAGAAACTCTGCCAAATCAGACTGGAGCCTGGTGTTGCCATCCGGTTTCACCAGTCCTCAGTCAAATCGTCCAACCCATGCTAGCATGGAAAGCGGACGTTAAACGATGATGATGATGATGATGATGATATATAAATATATATATATAAATATATGCACACACACATATCTATGTATTATATATATATATATATATATATATATATATATATATATATATATACCCAGGCCAATTCCCCATTTTTTTTTAGGAGTGGGTGGCCACAACAAGACACACACCAAGCATTCCATTCATTTCCCAGCTCAAAGAGGTGAGCCCCATTCTATGTTTAGTCAAGGCATAGAACGCAACCCCCAATATCATCAACAGGGCCCGACTGCATATGCTGGTTTACCCCCACCACATCATGCTGGTTCCATACCCCTTTGATAACATCAAAATTCACTCATCCGTCCACAAACACTCTCCAAGCTTTCCTATCATTTATAAACTCTTTTGCCTCTCTCATCTCTAACCACCAAAGCTTTCCTCACTCCATCCATCCATCCACACGAACGTCTGCCTCTGGTTCTGCTGCCTACAACTTCTGCCTTCATCACCCTCCTTACCATCCGCTCCTCATCCATCCTCTCCATATGGCCAAACCACCTCAACATTCGTCTATCCAACTTGGTTGTTAATTTTTCTCTCATTCCTACTTGCTTTCACACCTCTTCATTCCTCATCCCATCCATCCGTATCACACCAACCATAGCCCTCAAACATCTCATCTCAAACACATCTGGTCACCTCCTTTCCACTTTTCTCAGCCCCCATGTCTTTGCACCATATGACACTGTCTCAAATGGTACTCATTTTATTGATCCCAAAAGCAAGGATGGCAAAGTTGACCTTGGTGTAATTTGAACACAGAATAAAAGGACAGACAAAATGGCACTAATCATTTTACTTGACGTGCTAATGGTTCTTACAGCTCCCCACCTGGTCTAATATTACCTCATGGCTCTTGGGTGTCTTGAGTTTTACCAAAATTCCCTCTGTTGCAAATATTCAGATCCAGATCTTCAGTCTCCAGTCTCTCCAATCTGAGAATAACATGATATACCAATTATGTTGCATTCTACTGCTGCAACCTATGAGCTATTGTTCCTTGCTCCCTTTCCTACCCTACCCTACATACATCATTCTCAGAGAACCCTGTAATGATCATGAACATTGCTTTTTGCTATTCTGACTCAGCTGTAGAAAATTTTTTAAAAAATCTAATCTCTATAGTGGTTATGACATATATCACATTGTCATGTAATGAGGTCACTGCTGCAGTTTCTATACACTGCATTACAGATTTTTTCCTATGTCTAGCTTAGACAAAATTTACTTTATGTCGAAGCAATCTCATACTCTTCCTTTTGTGTCTTTTTATCGTTAGTTTTCATTTCTTCATATTCTTTTATTCTTTTATTCTTTTACTTGTTTCAGCCATTTATTTGATTGCAGCCATGTTGTGGTACCACCTTGAACGGTTTTAGATGAACAATTTGACCCCACAAAAGTTTTTAAGCCAAATGCTTATTCTGTCTCTTTTGCTGAACTGCTAAGTTACAGGAACATAAACACACCAACACCAGTCGTCAAGCAGTGGTGGGGAAACAAACAGACACAAAGACATGAACACACACACACACACACACACACATGCACACATATATACAATGGACTTCATTCAGTGTGTGTGTGTGTGTTTATTACTGGCATAATGAACCTATAAAAATTCAACAGAAAGGATATTAATCTGCATCTAGTCTTCTCAGTACATTACCGAGTTTTTCTAGAATTGTCCTACATTTTCATCATCATTCGCTTGAGTGACTTATCCAAACTAATGCATTCTTTCCACACCAGCAAACCCGATTGAATGATGTGGCATGAACGTCTAGCTTGCATTTTAATCACATTGGTCTTTCTCTTAGTGAAATACTGCATCTGTGCACGTAATGACTACAGGTGAAAGTAGTAGTCTGCTAAATGAACTGGTTGATCCTGGCCATTGATAGCTTGTTGTCTGTTCATCCATTCAGTATCTAGGGATATTCACCATTGATTCAATAGGAATCATTTGCTGAGATATTCAACATCCACCATGCTGCATTCCATTATTTCAACATGTAACCTTCTTTATAAAACACACACACACACACACGCACACACACGCACACACACACTCACACACATTCACACACACACTCACACACACGTGTGGACGTGCACACACATGCACATACACATACACATGCGCATGCACACACACATATGCAACATTCTTCTTTCAGTTTCTGTTTACCGAATGCACTCATGTGGCTTTGGTTAGCCCAAGGCTGTAGTAGGAGATACTTGGCCAAGGTGTTACGCGATGGGATGGAACCTGAAACTATATGGCTGGGAAGCAAACTTCTTAGCACACAGCCACGCATGTGCCATTGTCAATAAAAAAGGAACAACTTTTGTGGAAGAACTTTAAAGAAATGACACTCTCTGTATGAATGGCAATCATTGTCATCGTTTAACGTCTACTTTCCATGCTGGCATGGGTTGGACGGTTTGACTGAGGACTGGCAAGCCAGAAGGCTGCACCAGGCTCCAATCTGATCTGGCAATGTTTCTACAGCTGGATGCCCTTCCTAATGCCAACCACTCTGAGAGTGTAGTGGGGGATTTTTTCATGCCACCAGCACGAGGGCCAGTCAGGCGGTACTGGCATGGAACATTCATGAATGGTGCTTTTTATGTGCCACCAGCATGGGTGACAGTCAGGCGGCACTGGCAATGACCACGCCTAAATGGTACTTTTTACATGTCACTGAACAGGAGCCAGTCAGGTGGCACTGGCAATGATGACGCACAAATGGTGCTTTTTACATGCCACTGGCACGGGAGTCAGTCAGACAACACTATTTAATAATCAAAAAGCTCAGACATGTTTTGTGCAGGTTTGCAAACAAATAACATCATTTATATGAATGACAATGATTTGTTTACAGTCATCATGTACATGTCAAGACAATGGGAATTTACACTTGGTTACACACTTATACACAACCATTTCTATATGTATCTATGCATTGGGTTCAGTCCCACTGTGTGGCACCTTGCGCAAATGACTTTTATTTTATCCTTGGGCCAACAAAAGCCTTGTTAGTAGATTGACTGACAGTAACTGAAAGAAGCCTGTTGCGTGTGTGTGTGTGTGTTTGTGTGTATGAATGTCTGTGTGTGCATGTATGTATTTGTATATACATATATATATATGTGCGTGTGTGTGTGTGCATGTATGTATATGTATGTATATATATATATATATATATATATATATATATATATCCAAGAAAGTTAGGGGTTGTGAATCTAACCCACTAAGGGATAATATCTATCCAATATACTGCCGGATGGATACCCAATTACGTGTTTGTATATTGTTTGTATTGTCCTGTCCTCTTAGTTGAAAAATAAACAGGTAAATTGACATAATACATAATTGACATAATATATACTCCAGTATATATATATATATATATATATATATATATATATATATATATATATACCAGAGTAAGCACATAAATGTGAAACAAGGGGGGGAAAAAGAGTACTCAAATACCAGAGGTAGAGTAATATGCTATATTTAAAAGCAGCAGAAATATAAGAAAAGCTGTTACTCAGAGTTTTGTTTTCCCATTCGTTAGATAGTTTTGTTAAAATGTCTGACAAACAGGAACGTGAAACTCTGAGTAACAGCTTTTGTTATATTTCTGCTGCTTTTAAATAAAGTATACATACATACATACATACTTACATACATATAAATATATATATATATATGTATATCTCGTATGTATATCTTTGTATATATGTGTGCATGTCTGTGTGTCTGTGTTCTCAACCACACGCTTGACAACTGCTGTTAGTGTATTTACGTTCTTGTAACTATGTGACTAAGTGGTCTGGCAAAAGCGACTGATAGAATAAGCACCGGGCTTAAAAAATAAAATAAAGTACTGGTGTCAATTCATTCAACTAAAATTCTCCAAGATGGTGCCCCAGCATAGCCACTGTCTAATGACTGGAACAAATAAAAGATAAAAGATATATATATGTAAGGCCATGCCAGGATAGAAAATGGATGTTAAATGATCATGATGATTGAGGCCTTGATGTATAAATGAATGAGTGTTTGTACAAGAGGGTGATGAAAAATTCATGGTTTTAAGGGTATCGCGACTGGCCTGGCTGGAAACCCAACCTTGTGAGTTCTTTTACAGGGCTTAGAAAAACTGGAGGACTGCTGTGATAAGTGTGTGAATCTGACAGAGGAATATGTTGAATAAAATCATAAATGATCCTTTTGTATTTTCTTTTACCCAAAGCCAGGAACTTTTCAAACCCACTCTTGTGTGTATATATATATAATAATAATAATAATAATAATAATAATAATAATAATAATAATATTAGGGATAAAAATCCAAATTTATAGGTAAAAACTCAATTAAATTCAATTTATTAAATTGAATTTAATTGATTTTCACAGTATTAAATATAAATATATAGTTTTAGGGAAAAGAACCAAGGTTCATGAACTCATTGATAATGTATTATATTATACTTATTTATTGTACTTTTACTTATTAATTTTTCTATATGTGACAGTGGATTTTCATCGATGAGTTCATGCACTTTGGTTCCTTTCCCTAAAACTATATATACCCACCTTCAGAAAGGGTGCTGAGAAGTTTCTGGCTTTAAGGATATTGTGAAAGGCCTGTTTGGAGGCTCAACCTTCCAAGTTCTTTCACAGGGCTTAGAAAAACTGAAGGACTGCTGCAATAAGTGCGTAAATCTGAGAAGGGGAATATGTTAAATAAAATCATAACTGACCCACCTGTATTTTCTTTTTCTCAAAGCCAGGAACTTTTCAGCAACCTGTCATGTGTAGACAAATGCATATGACAAGCTTCCAGTTTCCACCTGTCAAATTTTATTTACAAACTATTGTAGAGGACATTATTTACATTATTTACATTTGACGGATATTTGTCCTCATCTTATTTCTTGTTAACACAACGTTTCGGCTGATATACTCTCCAGCCTTCTTTAGGTGTCTTGGGGAAATTTCAAACCTGGGTTCTCATTCCTAAGGTATTCCCTAAGACACCTGATGAAGACTTGAAGGGTATATCAGCTGAAACGTTGTGTTTACAACAAACAAGATGAGGACAAATATCCGTCAATTGTAAATAATGTAAATAATGTACATGATTACTCATCCCTTAGATATAGAACTGTATTGTAGAGGACACGAGCCAAAAGTGCCCTTGCAGTGGAAGCAAACTCCAAACCACATGGTTCCAAAGCAAAGTTCTTAAGATTTAAGGAACTAATTTGTTTCATGAAACAGATTTCTTTTAATCCTTTCATTACCATATTTCTTTTGAAATACATTGTCTTTGATTCAATTAATGTTGAAAATAACGAAGGATTTAGTTTGATAACTTAGTCATTGTCAATCTGGTATTTGGAATATAAATTAACATGAAATTTAATAGTCTTTTTGATTCAGATCATTTTAAAACAGAAAGTCGGTCTCTGGTAGGTTGGTATTAAAAGAGGGTATCCTACAAATACCAAATGAGTCACAGAATAAACTTCAAATGAAGATAGGCCTTGTAATATTGTTGTCTTGAGCATTTCTGTGATATCTTTTGTTGTTGATGTTGTTATTGTTGCAGTTGTATTTGTTCAGCACCCAGATAAGATTATTAAAAGCATTCTAGCCATGACTATCCCATCTTATTTTCAGACATTGTATAATAATGATTATATTACCTAAGGTATCTCTCTTGTTTTTACATGCTAATTGGTAGTATAATTTGAGGGATACATAACTGCTTTTCAGGCACATTGAGTAATATTACAGAGAGGGGCTCATTCATTGGTTAGTTATTGCTGTCATATGTATGTATGTTTTCTCTCTCTCTCTCTCTCTCTCTCTCTCTCTCTCTCTCTCTCTCTCTCTCTCTCTCTCTCTCTCTCTCTATCTCTCTCTCTTTCTCTGTCTCCCTCTCTCTTCCTCTCATACTAGTAGCCGTTGTTCAGTCTTGATCTAGCAGATGAAGAGTCTTTCAGCCATGTCCAATCCAACCCATCTTTTCTCTCAAACATTGTGTCTTGTAATCTATTTTTTCTACATAAACCACTAAGGTGTAATTCGAGGGAGATTTGGCTGCTATCTGTAGCAGGTTCAACAATCACCTAAACGTTTAATCCTCCTAACTCTGTCTGATTAGGAAATCCTGATCAAAAGCATTCCAGCCTTGACCATTCCATATATTTGTATTTTGTCCAGTGTGATTTTCCTTTCTTTAAGATAGTAAGATGTGATTTGAGGTAGATTTAGCTGCCGTTCTAGTAAGTTAAATGACCACATAGAAGCTTCCTCAATGATCCATATTATACTTGTTGTTGCTGTTATGATTATCATTTTGGCCCCTAATCTGTCCTGACTGGAAGACCCACGAGCCTTTGAATAAGGGCAATCCAAGCTAGAGCATCTTTTTTTTTTTCCAGTATATTTAGGGCTACAATATCATCTTTTGTATCCTTCCTGTTTCCAAGAAAGGACTAGGTGATGACTTTACAATGATTTAGTTGTTACTTCAAGCTGGTCGATTAACCATTTGGATCTTCCTCCTCACTTGCTCTCCAATAAAATTTATTGCTTAACAGTTCTGTCACTGTTATTAAAGAAATAATGAAACTAATTGAATGAGAAATAAAAAGAATAATACAATATCATTCTGAGAAAAGATTTAACAATCAAATATTATGATTTCTTTCTGAACAGTTCAATGAATCAATAAATCAATCATAAACATATTTATCTCACAATTCCATTGATCAATTCCTATTGAAATTCTTAAGAGCTTAGTTTGTAATTGAAATTACATGCACACGAATGCACGCACATACTTGCAGAAATTACATGCATAAATGTATGCATAAACACATAAACACATACACACGTGCATTCACAAATGCACAAAGAATAAAACAGTGAATGAGGCTCTCTGTTGTTCCTTTGGCCAGCTAGAAATAGCAGCCAAAATCACTACTGAAAGTACAAAGAATAAAACAGTGAATGAAACACTTTGTGGCTCCTTTAACTAGCTAGAAATAGCAGCCAAAATCACTATGAAAAGAACAAAGAATAAAACAGTGAACGAGACACTTGGTAGCGCCATTGAATAGCTAGAAATAGCAGCCAAAATCACTACCGAAAGCACAAATTATAAAACAGGGAATGAGACATTTTGTGGCTCCTTTAACTAGCTAGAAATAGCAGCCAAAATCACTACTGAAAGCACAAATTATAAAACAGGGAATGAGACACTTTGTGGCTCCTTTAACTAGCTAGAAATAGCAGCCAAAATCACTACCGAAAGCACAAAGAATAAAACAGTGAATGAGACTCTCTGTGGCTCCTTTGACCAGCTAGAAATAGTAGCCAAAATCACATCCACATGTACAAAGTATAAAAGGATGAGTGAGACTCATTGTAGCTCTTCGACCAACTGGAAATAGCAGCTAAAATCACTACTCACTGTAGCTTCTCTGACCAGCTAGAAATAGTAATGAAACTCACTCCTCTATAACCTTCAAAATGGGGGAAAAAAAAAATCAGATAATGTAGTCCTAGGAACCCCTAAAATAATGAAGGATGGTCTTGACTTGAATGTTATTGATTTTAGGTTAGCTCGATAGGGAGTGACCTGGAATAAAAAGGAGAAAAAAAACAAGACAATAATGCAACCAGCCCCACCACTTACTCTACTAAGAGCAGTAAACTACTACCACCACAACAACAACAACAAACACAACCACCATCACTATCACCACTGCTGTCACCACCACTACTACCACCACCACAACAACAACAAATACAACCGCTACCACCACTATAACCACTGGTGTTACCACCACCACTACTATCACCACCACAACCACCGACACTAACACCACCACCACCACCACTACTATCACTGACACTAACACAACCACCACCACTACTTTCACCAACACTAACACCATCACCACCACTACCATTGACATCACCAAAACAACCACTACCACCATCACATCTGCCACCACCACCACCATCACCACCACCATCACAACAGCCACCACTATCACCACCACCACCACCAAACAACCACCACTGCCAAACCACCACCACCACCACCACCACCACCACCACCACCGCCGCTATCACCAATTACAGTAACAAATTTAGCCAATGAGAAAACCTCTGTGTATTGCTGGATCGAACTGCTAGGAATATCTGTCAAAATTCCCTCAAATCCACACTCTACCATTTTCTAGAAAGGAAGTGTGAATTAGATAATCTAGTCCTTGATGATGTCAATGATGATGGTGATGGTGATGGTGATGGTGACGATAATGTCGGCGGTGATGGTGATAGTGGTAATGATGACGATGACGATGAATCCTCTGTTGGTTTCCATGATGATCATCCATTCAGTTACTCAGTCGGCTGAGCCTGTTGCTCATTAAATTAACATGCAAGTGACTGAGTATTTCATAGACGTGCGTATTCTTAACAGAGTCAGCTGGTAGAATCAGCATATCGCCAGTATCACCTGACTGGCCTTCATAGGATTTTCGAGCGAGATCGTTGCCAGTGCCCCTGGACTGGCTCTTGTGCGGGTGGCATATGAAATACACCATTTTGAGCGTGGCCATTGCCAGTACCGCCTGACTGGCCTTCGTGCGGGTGACACGTTAAAGCACCCACTACACTCTCTGAGTGGTTGGCGTTAGGAAGGGCATCCAGCTGTAGAAACTCTGCCAAATCAAATTGGAGGCTCGTGTTGCCATCCGGTTTCACCAGTCCTCAATCAAATCGTCCAACCCATGCTAGCATGGAAAGTGGACGTTAAACGATGATGATGATGATGATGATGATGATTTCAGTATCAAGTACAGTCCATACAGCAGGCTTCTACACAGTTTCTTATTTCTTTACTGCCCACAAGGGGCTACACATAGAGGGGACAAACAAGGACAGACAAAGGGATTAAGTCGATTACATCAACCCCAGTGCATAATTGGTACTTATTTAATCGACCCCAAAAGGATGAAAGGCAAAGTCGAGCTCGGTGGAATTTGAACTCAGGACGTAGCGGCAGACAAAATACCGCTAAGCATTTCGCCTGGTGTGCTAACGATTCTGCCAGCTTGCCACCTGCCACACAGGCTTCCGCACAGTTTCTATCAACCCAGTTTCATTTACAAGGCAATAGGGACAAGCTCTATGTATTCAAGTTGGTTGTGGGACATTATTATTGCTAACCAAAATTCTTGTATCTCTCAACTCTTCCTGCATCCATAAATAGGCGCAGGAGTAGCTATGTGGTAAGTAGCTTGCTTCTTAACCACATGGTTCCGGGTTCAGTCGCACTGCGTGGCACCTTGGGCAAGTGTCTTTTACTATAGTCTCAGACTGACCAAAGCCTTGTGAGTGGATTTGGTAGACGGAAACTGAAAGAAGCCTGTCGTATATATGTATATATATATATGTGTGTGTGTGTGTGTGTGTATGTTTGTGTGTCTGTGTTTGTCCCCCAACATCGCTTGAGAACCAATGCTGGTGTGTTTACATCCCTGTAACTTAGCAGACCGGCAAAAGAGGCCGATAGAATAAATACTAGGCTTACAAAGAATAAGTCCTGGGGTCGATTTGCTCGACTAAAGGTGGTGCTCCAGCATGGCCGCAGTCAAATGACTGAAACAAGTAAGGAGTATCACTAAAAAAGAAAGATTAAGAGAAGATGGTCATGTTTAAATCCTTTTGATCATGGGTTTGCACAATCAGGG